>NC_054702.1:114014185-114054111 GCF_016097555.1 Gigantopelta aegis
ACAGCACTAGATATGTAGGTACACACACACCATAGCATTAGAGATGTAAGTACACACACCACACCACTAGAGATGTAGGTACACACACTACTCCACTAGAGATGTAAGTACACATACCACAGCTCTAGATATGTAGGTACACACACCATAGTATTAGAGATGTAAGTACACAAACCACACCACTAGAGATGTAGGTACACACACCACTCCACTAGAGATGTAAGTACACATACCACACCACTAGAGATGTAGGTACACACACCATAGCATTAGAGATGTAAGTACACACACCATAGCATTAGAGATTTAAGTACACACACCAGCAGATAAAGATGTTGAAGATGCAGAACATTTCCTTTGTTAATGTCCACTTTTCAGAATACATCGCAGTGCCAGTTGACCAGTCCCACCATCATAAAAAAAAAAAAAAAAAGCGTTAAAAGAACATTAAAGAAAGAGATGTACGCACCCACTACATACTGGTCATACAAACATCTCGATGTTCTCAACAGACTATAGCTTACTAGTGGTTTGGTTGGAATACCAAGGAATTGGCAAATGGGTATTCATGGGGAGGAGGTTATTTAGAAAAGACTACATCCACCTTATGAAATACATACATATATATACATATACTTCAAATTGGGTAAACACATTTATTGATGGCTATGATTGGTTGCATTAATAATAATAATTTAACAAGTACAATAAGAACAGCAAGTAGTGTATTACAGCACATATTGTTTGGTAACATTATAGAGATTATAATATTTTCCCCGTACTCTGCTCATATTAACTACCCATTGTGTATTTTCAGGGAGAAGGAAAAGCTGAATAGTAAATGGGCAGAAGTAAGTAGAAAGTTACTATAGCAACGGTCTGTAATATGTTTTGTTATAATGAGGAAACATCTGGTACAAGTATGTTGACTATTGTGGATTGTTATCCTTGGGAGGGGTAGGGTGCAGGGTGTTGAAAGGATGGCATTTTTGTTATTTTATTTATCATTGGTACAAAGGTGACTTATTAACATTTTGTAACACTGGGTAGGGAAAATGTAACAATGTTTCATTCAGTTGTAACTTTATCCAAATGTGTTAACGGTTTGTAGATTAACTAAACCTAGTGTTAATTTTCATGTGTTACAGGTTTGTAGATTAACTAAACCTAGTGTTAATTTTCATGTGTTAACGGTTTGTAGATTAACTAAACCTAGTGTTAATTTTCATGTGTTAACGGTTTGTAGATTAACTAAACCTAGTGTTAATTTTCATGTGTTACAGGTTTGTAGATTAACTAAACCTAGTGTTAATTTTCATGTGTTACAGGTTTGTAGATTAACTAAACCTAGTGTTAATTTTCATGTGTTACAGGTTTGTAGATTAACTAAACCTAGTGTTAATTTTCATGTGTTAACGGTTTGTAGATTAACTAAACCTAGTGTTAATTTTCATGGGCTGAAACTAGGGTCGGTCCCTTTAAAATTTGAGCATTATATTTCAAGTAGGTTTTGAGGAATGATCTTTTTGCTAACCATGGTAGGTGTTAAATTTAGCATGTAAAGTACCACTTATTCCATGTCTAATTCTTGTGTTTATCAGTGTTGTGTTATTCCTGTCTGATCTGTGTGTTTATAAGTCTTGCATTATTCCTGTCTGATCTGTGTGTTTATAAGTCTTGCGTTATTCCTGTCTGATCTGTGTGTTTATCAGTGTTGTGTTATTCCTGTCTGATTCTTGTGTTTATCAGTATTGTGTTATTTGTGTCTGATCAGTGTGTTTACTGATCGGTGTTTTTATCAGTGTTGTGTTATTCCTGTCTGATCCGTGTGTTTATCAGTATTGTGTTATTCCTGTCTGATCCGTGTGTTTATCAATGTTGTGTTATTCCTGTCTGATCTGTGTGTTTATCAGTGTTGCGTTATTCCTGTCTGATCTGTGTGTTTATAAGTCTTGCGTTATTCCTGTCTGATCTGGTGTTTATTAGTATTGTGTTATTCCTGTCTGATCTGTGAGTTTATCAGTGTTGTTATTCCTGTCTGGTCTGTGTCTTTATCAGTGTTGTGTTATTCCTGTCTGGTCTGTGTGTTTATCAGTGTTGTGTTATTCCTGTCTGATCTGTGTGTTTATCAGTTTTGTGTTATTCCTGTCTGATCTATGTGTTTATTAGTGTTGTGTTATTCCTGTCTGATCTGTGTGTTTATCAGTGTTGTTATTCCTGTCTGGTCTGTGTCTTTATCAGTGTTGTGTTATTCCTGTCTGGTCTGTGTGTTTATCAGTGTTGTGTTATTCCTGTCTCATCTGTGTGTTTATCAGTGTTGTGTTATTCCTGTCTGGTCTGTGTGTTTATCAGTGTTGTTATTCCTGTCTGGTCTGTGTCTTTATCAGTGTTGTGTTATTCCTGTCTGGTCTGTGTGTTTATCAGTGTTGTGTTATTCCTGTCTGATCTGTGTGTTTATCAGTGTTGTGTTATTTCTGCCTGGTCTGTGTGTTTATCAGTTTTGTGTTATTCCTGTCTGATCTATGTGTTTATTAGTGTTGTGTTATTCCTGTCTGATCTGTGTGTTTATCAGTGTTGTTATTCCTGTCTGGTCTGTGTCTTTATCAGTGTTGTGTTATTCCTGTCTGGTCTGTGTGTTTATCAGTGTTGTGTTATTCCTGTCTCATCTGTGTGTTTATCAGTGTTGTGTTATTCCTGTCTGGTCTGTGTGTTTATCAGTGTTGTGTTATTCCAGAGACAGCAGGTTTTACAGAAGGAGGAGGAGCTGAGAGCGCGAGAGGCGGCTCTACGACAGAAGATGCAGCAGATAGAGAGTGTACGTAAAGCTTACTTACCAAGTCTACTCTCTGCAGTTTGTAATTCTGTCATGATTTTTAGAAACTAGTGGGTTGGTTAACTGGAGTGTTGATACAAATTGTAAATAATAAGTGTTATCAGCTGAATGTGTATTCTTTACCAAGTACTTCTATAGAAATTGTTAGAGATGTAAAGAAAACATAAATAAGTGTTGATTTTGTTGCAGATAAACTAGTGTGTTATGTTTGATTCGGATTCATTAGAAACTTGTCAGGTTTATTTATTACAGGTATCCAGTACTAATTTTAATTCAAGAAAGAGCATTGCCAATCTGGAAAAAGCCCTGATCGAATCAAAGCAACGAGAAGCTCTGCAGAAACGGCTCATTCTTCAGTTACAGGAGCAGAAGAAAAACAGCGAAGTTAAGAAGAAAGAACTTCTGAATGCAGCAGAAAACCTTCGACTAATGAATTCAGAAACATCGGTAACATTCAGTTTGTAATATAACACATGGTAATGTTGTCATGGTGATAGAATGCTGGACTAGTGAATTCAGAAACATCGGTCAAATTCAGTTTGTAATATAACACATGATAATGTTGTCATGGTGATAGAATGCTGGACTAGTGAATTCAAAAACATTGGTAACATTCAGTTTGTAATATAACACATGATAATGTTGTCATGGTGATAGAATGCTGGACTATTGAATTCAAAAACATTGGTAACATTCAGTTTGTAATATAACACATGATAATGTTGTCATGGTGATAGAATGCTGGACTAGTGAATTCAAAAACATTGGTAACATTCAGTTTGTAATATAACATGATAATGTTGTCATGGTGATAGAATGCTGGACTAGTGAATTCAAAAACATTGGTAACATTCAGTTTGTAGCATAACATAATGACTTGCTGTCTTAGTGACAGAATGTTAGACCAGGCTGTTCAGAAAGTAAGTAACCTACAACTTGTAATATCACAGACGACCTGTTGTCATAGCGATACATAACTGGTCACTTTTGACACTTGATTACTTGCAGCTTGGAATGAAATTGTCCTGTTCTCATAGTGCTGTCATGTCTGGTTGCAAGTCGTGTAATTCCATACTTCTTGTTTTAGAGGCTCACTATTCAAACAGTCCAGATAGACTTGTGTAGGTCATCTGTGACAGCCCAGATAGACTTGTGTAGGTCATCTGTGACAGCCCAGATAGACTTGTGTAGATCATCTGTGACAGCCCAGATTGACTTGTGTATGTCATCTGTGACAGCCCAGATAGGCTTGTGTAGGTCATCTGTGACAGCCCGGTTAGATTTGTGTAGGTCATCTGTGACAACCCGGTTAGACTTGTGTAGGTCATCTATGACAGCCCGGTTAGACTTGTGTAGATCATCTGTGACAACCCGGTTAGACTTGTGTAGATCATCTGTAACAGCCAGATAGACTTGTGTAGGTCATCTGTGACAGCCCAGGTAGACTTGTGTAGGTCATCTGTGACAGCCTGGTTAGACTTGTGTAGATCATCTGTAACAGCCAGATAGACTTGTGTAGGTCATCTGTGACAGCCCAGATAGGCTTGTGTAGGTCATCTGTGACAGCCCGGTTAGATTTGTGTAGGTCATCTGTGACAACCCGGTTAGACTTGTGTAGGTCATCTATGACAGCCCGGTTAGACTTGTGTAGATCATCTGTGACAACCCGGTTAGACTTGTGTAGATCATCTGTAACAGCCAGATAGACTTGTGTAGGTCATCTGTGACAGCCCAGGTAGACTTGTGTAGGTCATCTGTGACAGCCCGGTTAGACTTGTGTAGATCATCTGTAACAGCCAGATAGACTTGTGTAGGTCATCTGTGACAGCCCAGGTAGACTTGTGTAGGTCATCTGTGACAGCCTGGTTAGACTTGTGTAGATCATCTGTAACAGCCAGATAGACTTGTGTAGGTCATCTGTGACAGCCCAGATAGGCTTGTGTAGGTCATCTGTGACAGCCCGGTTAGATTTGTGTAGGTCATCTGTGACAACCCGGTTAGACTTGTGTAGGTCATCTATGACAGCCCGGTTAGACTTGTGTAGATCATCTGTGACAACCCGGTTAGACTTGTGTAGATCATCTGTAACAGCCAGATAGACTTGTGTAGGTCATCTGTGACAGCCCAGGTAGACTTGTGTAGATCATCTGTGACAACCCGGTTAGACTTGTGTAGATCATCTGTAACAGCCAGATAGACTTGTGTAGGTCATCTGTGACAGCCCAGGTAGACTTGTGTAGGTCATCTGTGACAGCCCGGTTAGACTTGTGTAGGTCATTTGTAGCTCATTTGTTAGGATGTGGAGGAAAGACTAAAACATCCATCAGTTCTCATTGATTGTTTGTATTATTTGTAGATGCTGATAGAGGATGCTTCGAATCTAGCGGGTGAATCATCGGTGTCATCAACAAGGTGAGAGGTCTTGGTTTCAGACTGATATAATGTGTCCAGTTGTCTTTTTGTTTGGCCTTGTGAATTAAATTAAACAAGACATAAGTACCACTTTTCCAACAGCAACAGTAATGGCGTCAATGTTTGCCTTAAAGTTTTACGTTAACGTTTTGTGCTTTGATCAGTTTCTCAAAAACTGTAAGTGCAAGGTCAATGAAACTTGGTTTAAAGTTGCACCTATTCATCTTCATCACAGTGCATGTGAAAATAATTAAATTTTTTTAATTAAAATACTTTTGCATTGAGCTTAATGTTAACGTTTTGCCTTTTATCTCAATTTCTCACAAACTATAAATCCTAGATCGATAAAACTTGTTTTATAGTTCTTCCTATGTATGTTCACATCAGAAGAATTAAAAACTAATTATTGAATTTTTTTTAAGTTAAAATACATTAGCTTGTTACTCAACTTTAACGTTTCACATTTATCATCACGTTTATCACAAACTATAAGACCTAGATCAACGAAATATTTAGTTGTGCCTACAGCTGTTCCTAATATTGTATGTGACAAAAAGAAATTAAGGTTATGGTAAGAATTCTTGTTATGTTGTGAAAAACTCCCCAAGTTATTGTAGACACACAGCGATTTAGTTCTTGACGAAAAAACTGGTTTTTAGAGTCCGTCATTCCAGAGGCACATTGGTACAATCCTTGGCCATTGGGCAAACTGAGGTTCTCAAACTCCTGGATCATTTTCCTTAAACTGTTCTAGTTGTCCTTGGTACATGGCCGGGTGTTCAGTGTGTCATAGAATCAAGTAAGATGAGGTATCGTGTAGTAAGTGTTAATATACTCCTGTTAACATTACTGATGCTGAGCATTCAAAATTATATTGCAGCAGTGTTACAAAGAGAAAGGCTGAAGGTGAAGACTCGTCTGCGAAGAAGATGCGGATAAAGACTGAGGATGGTGACCTGGTTGCTGTGATACATTGCCCCGAGACGGGCAAGGAGATCATTGACCTGACCAGTGACCCCGAGGAGGAGGCGGCGGCGTCTCCTACTGCTGGTGATGAAGATGGCTCCTCTGTGAAGGAGAGTGTGGGGAACGACGCAAGTGATAAAGACAAATCTGGTGAGAATCAGAACTCTGGTGACAGTGATAATGTAACAGAGAAAACAGATGTGAAACCTGACAAGGCAGAACTCGATAAGCAGATGAATGAGAAGGACAGTTCAGCAGACGATGACAATGACAATATGGATAACATGCAGGGAGAGACGGAAATGGATGGCACCAAAAATGACCAAGCTACGTCAAATGATTCCATGGACACAACAGTAGACGTTAAGCCAAACATTGGGGAACTAAACAGACAAATGAGACAGAAAAATCGCAGATCTGAAGCATATGAAATTAGTGCAAGAATCTTTTCGAAGTTTGTTCAGACAACCCCTGTAGACCTGCGTCCGGCGTGTAGTGATGGGATTAAACAGAGTTCTCTGAAGCCGATAGAGCAACGCCAGCAGCTGATCACCAAGTGTGGGGAACTAGCCGACTGTAAAGAGAAGCTGAAGAGCTTGCAGGATGATATATACAAACTGTTGAGAATCATTGTACCCGACGTCGAGTTGGGCGACTCGACAGACATTCAGTACATCATCGGAGAGATGATCCGAGTGAACAGCGAGGTGCCCAATGAAGTGAACAGTGAAGTGAACAGTGACTTGAACAATGAAGTGAACAGTGACTTGAACAATGAAATGAACAGTGACATGTCCAGTGATGTGAACAGTGAAGTGAGCAATAAAGTGAACATTGAAACGAACACTGAAGCAAACAGTGCAGTGAACAGTGCAGTGAACAGTCCAGTGAACAGTGCAATGAACAGTCCAGTGAACAGTGCAGTGAACAGTCCAGTGAACAGTCCAGTGAACAGTGCAGTGAACAGTGCAGTGAACAGTGAAGTGCCCAGTACAAACACAACAGCAGAGTCCTGATAAGACTCCTGTGTTGTCATCACACAAATCAATCAGTCATCATTCATAGATCCCATACATCCTTCTAGTGAGCTTACCATTTTAAACAAAATGCAGCCATTTTTTCATAATTAATACAGTGTACTGAATTCCATTATAAAGCATATCACTGGGGGTAAAGTCACATCAATAGATTGCTATCTGGTGCTATTCAGTTTGAGAGATTTGTGATTTGGTTGCATTAATATTTACTACTTAGTAAAGAAGAATCAAAAGATTAGTTTGTAGGTTTCTTAATTTATATGGCACCTGTTTCGCTAGGATTGGAAAAAATAGTTAAATGTCAGTATGATTAAGAAGACCTAATATACTGACAATGTGGCTGGTAACTAAAAAATGTCTGACAACCTTAAATGTGAGACAATGTGTAGATTATAACTATTATTTTATATGAATAGGCTAACAAAATGAACATATGTAGCATAACTTACACTGTCATAAAATGTCAATCCTAATTTATATTTCCCTTCACTGGACATGTAATTGTTTTGTAATAATAGTTTGTTTTGGGGGGGGGGGGGGTGAGATGTGGAATTGGGGATGGAGTGTTTTGGGAATAAAGTTCCTTGTAGATCTATTGGGCCGGATTTACAAAGCCAGTTTTTATTAAATGCAGGTGTTTAAGCATTGTAAATGTATATAGTTACATGCGTGTAAGACATAAACAGGTGTTTAAGCATTGTAAATGTATATAGTTACACGTGTGTAAGACAAACAGGTGTTTAAGCATTGTAAATGTATATAGTTGCACGCGTGTAAGACATAAACAGGTGTTTAAGCATTGTAAATGTATATAGTTACACGCGTGTAAGACAAACAGGTGTTTAAGCATTGTAAATGTATATAGTTACATGTGTGTAAGACATGAACAGGTGTTTAAGCATTGTAAATGTATATAGTTACATGTGTGTAAGACATAAACAGGTGTTTAAGCATTGTAAATGTATATAGTTACATGCGTGTAAGACATAAACAGGTGTTTAAGCATTGTAAATGTATATAGTTACACATGTGTAAGACATAAACAGGTGTTTAAGCATTGTAAATGTATATAGTTACATGCATGCAAGACATAAACAGGTGTTTAAGCATTGTAAATGTATATAGTTACATGCATGTAAGACATAAACTGGCTATGTAAATTCGGCCCATTATGTTTACAAGTATTTAGAACTGAAAACTTTTATTGAAAAGATCAACAAAGTATTTTAATGAAATATATTTCATGTTACAAATTTTAATTGTACAGTTTTTAAAATCCCTATACACCTGGAGAGAAAAACCAAACAAACTTGGTTTGGATAACAACGTAAAAATTACCAACACCAAGGTGGCTGATGCAGACCAGGATGACTGAAGAGATAACATTGGCAGACATTGCCATATACCCAGGATTTTATATGTTTTATGGGGCGACTGGCAAATATAAAAAGTGGTGATGGAAAACAGTGATTGAGAGAGAGAGGGCAGTGTTGGCAGAAAAAACACTTTAACTGTGCGTGTGTTGGGAGATTCCTACATGTGACGTATGTCTATCTTGTGTTAATCTGCTTTTAGTTGCCATGCCCGGTCTTTAATAGGTTTGTGGTTGTTGTTTCTTAAATAATAAACCAAACATAACAAATGTATGTGTCTGTCAGTTTGAGACTATTCAAGATTGATTGGCCCTGTGAATAGGTTGTGATGCCGTGTTGACCTTTGCCCTCCAGACAGTAAAACAGTGCCTGTTAACCAGCGGCGTTCACAGTTTAACACTTGGTGCAGTTCAGCTTCTTCTGATTTTGTTTTATTATATAAATTAAGCTTAATGGGCCATTCACAGTTACCAACATTTTCATAATAGTGCTGTGTGGTCCGATATTGCTGTCAAAATCTGTTATCTCCACTGCATTATTTGTTCACAAATGTGAGAAGTATTTATGTTCAAAAGATTGACCAAAGATTAGTGATTTACTCCCATTTGTTACAGATTTGTTTTGTTTTTTACTTGTACATAACCCATCATCATAACATTTTCACTAAATTTTCCTTTTACAAAATTAATTATTTTGGTCATGAAACAACGATGATGAAAATCATACACTAGAATATCCACAAAAAGAGGATTTAATGCATTCATTTTAATTTGAATTAAAAACATTAAAAACGTTTTTGTTTGAAATAAATTAAAATATACAAATTTGGGTTTTTAGATATTTTTT
Source organism: Gigantopelta aegis (assembly GCF_016097555.1). Taxonomy (NCBI): domain Eukaryota; kingdom Metazoa; phylum Mollusca; class Gastropoda; order Neomphalida; family Peltospiridae; genus Gigantopelta; species Gigantopelta aegis. The sequence goes on from NC_054702.1 coordinate 114,023,653, forward strand.
GTTAATAAAGTATTTTATGTTAAAAATTAAATTTGTGTTGCATTTCCAATGATGAATATTTCTGTTAAGTTGATAACTGAATAGATATTCTGTTGATACAAATACAGACAGCTTTGTATTGATAAGTTTATCCCAACAATAGGTTAAAACTACTTATTATCCATATGGTTTGACATAACTGAGTTAATAAAAACCATACGAAGCACACGTGTAATAACAAGTAATGATATAATTTTGGGAAGAAATGTCATAACATGACGTTTCTTCCTCAGTCTTAACTAAAACTGTGCATGTGAAATATGACGTCGTTTCATCGTCTCCTTCTAGTTGTGGGTAAAACATTTTGAGATGGCCCTCGTTATTCATAAACAAAAATAGAAATATGGAAAATAAAGAAATTATTATATGTACGTGTGTGTCTTACTGATTTTATGAAACTTGTGTCAGTATTAATATATTGCCCAATCAACCATAAAATCAGTATGATACACAAGCTTGTATAATATCTTCATAGATACATGAATTGTACAAATACCTCGTCAGAAATATATTGAGTTATCACATTTCTAGACTGATAAATGCTTAATTAACTGTCAGAAGAGCAAAGATCAACATTTACTTGTTTATAAACTTAATTTCTATTTTATACATTGTTACATGAAATAAATATGTTTGAATAAATCTCTACATTCCAGTTAGTAGGTCAGATCATTGAATTCTTTAAGTCTTCTATGGGTATACTACTACTACTACTACTACTAATAACAACAAGCATAATAATAAAATCTACTTGATACAGCTCACAGACGTAATATACTACTCAAAAGAATTTAAGGGTCAGACATTTATAACCAAATAAGTTTCAGAGTGTATTAGATTGATGATGTAAACTACACCAAAAATTTAATTTATTGTTCCATATTTACAAAAAACCACAAATAAACGTCACTGTATACAAGAAAGTCACATGACATGCTGTCAAAGTTGAAGGTTGTCAAACATGGATTTTACACATTAGAACATTCGTTTAATAGTGTGTGAATCCACCCCTGACGCGAATACACTCGACACATCGTTGCCTCATGCTGTTGATCAGACGTCTGAAGAACTCTTGGGGAATGGCCTGCCACTCAGCCATAAGAAGTTGACCCAGGTCATGAAGGTTGGCCGGAGGGGCATGGTTATCCCGAACTCTCCTGCCTAATTTGTCCCAGGCGTGCTCTATTGGGGCCAAGTCAGGCGAATATGCTGGCCAATCCATCCTGGCGATACCTTGTTGTCTTTGAAAGTCCGTTACCACCCTGGCGCGGTGGGGTCTGGCATTGTCATCCTGCAGAACTGCCCCGCCGCCAATCTGCTGAAGGCCTGGGAGAACCAATGGCCGGATAATCTCATTCAGATAGCGGATTCCATTCAGATTGCCATCCACCACATAGAGGGGGGTCCTGTGGTGGATAGAGATGCCGCCCCACACCATGACGCTGCCACCACCGAACCGGTGACTTCTCTAACGTTAACGTCAGCGAAGCGCTCCCCAGGACGTCTGTAGACACGAACCCAACCGTCGTTGAACTGGAGACTAAACCTGGACTCATCAGTGAACATCACTCGATCCCACTGAACACGTTGCCACCGCAGATGAAGCGTGCACCAGTGACGTCTGGCCGTTCTGTGACGTGGTAGGAGTGGTGGTCGAACAGCCTGGCGAGCAGCGTAGATTATTGGCTCTCAGACGATTGCGTATGGTTTGATCAGACACTTGAGTTCCAGTCGCAGTCCGCAGATTGTCACGTAATCGGCGTGCAGTGGTTGTGCGTTGATGTAGAGCCATATTGGTGATGTAGCGGTCCTCTCTATTTGTAGTGCTTCGGGGTCTTCCCGAAAGTGGACGATTGCGAACAGAATTCGTTGCTTGATACCGTTGCCACAGTCGGCCAACGACACTGACTGACACCAAGTCTCAGAGCAACATTTCTTTGCGTATTGCCATCCTGAAGCCAAGCAATAGCCCTTCCTCGATCTTCGATAGTCAGTTGAAGTCGTACCATTGTCGGATTTGGAGTGTGCACCGTACACAAATGCAAGCTCCAATTATACGGAAATTCAGCATTGGGAACATGGAATACACGTGCAAAGCGTGCAAATGAAGCCCTTTGTGAAAAAGCAAGTTATGGGCACTTAGCAGACCTTTCACTTTCGCCCTAATTTATGTGCAAATGTAAGCATGTTTTCACCATTAGAACTAGTCGACAGTGTCAATGACAGTGGATTTTAATTAATTTATGGGTTGCTTAGACCCACTTTCATCAAAATGGAACAATACCATGCGTGACATTATGGTATAGCTAATATAATTGACATTCAGAAAATAATGTCGAAAATATCGTCCGACCCTTAAATTCTTTTGAGTAGTATGTATCTTTTCCAGGGCTGTCTTATGAATATCATTGATCATTCTTGAGGACAATTGATTATTCATTAAATTTCCTCTACAGTTTATATGATAACTTTCAGAAATCACTGTGTAATGTATTACTTCAACTTGTTAAGCATACTTAAAGGTTGTTTACTTATTTATATATTGTCTAATTTGAAACAGTAACAGTTTTCATTGTCAATATATATGTGTTCTTTGTGGAATTAACTTAACAAATGTGGAAAGCAAATTTTGATTTCCACAGTATGGAATATATTGGGCAGATATTTGTTGAAATGAGCATGTGGAATACTCCCTGTACTTTGGCAGAATCCCTCTATCAATATTACCATTTAGTATATTGTTAATTATATGAGACCAACAAGTTCCTCTTAAACCGACACTCATGTTGCATCACTCACTGTAGGTTAAAATGATGGCTCTTATACATGTCAGTATGATTATTTATTTGTTATTGCTAAGAAAACACAGTATGAGGAAATGATATGTTATTTATTTTTTATTATTAATACAAGTTATATTTTGTAATGAATTGAAAACATCATTCTATGAATGATGAGTGATACTGTGGAGTAATATATTCTATTATTAATCATGATCCAGTACTGCAGACACTTGTTGATCTGGGTGTAACAAATGAAAACATTTGGATTAACAATGGTTACTGTATCTTAATTATAGGTTTATTGTGTGTATGATCTAAATGGTAAAATACATTTGCATCTCCTAGATGTTGTGTTCCACATTAAAATCATGTTGATTCATAATTAATTTAGCAGCCACCTCACAATCACGTTTTACTATTTTAATTACCAAGGGAGATAACTATAAACCTTGTATGTAATAAAAAAAACATGTTAATGTTTTAAAAATATCTTGTTTCGTTTCATCTTGTTCATAGCACTTTTATGAACAAAAACAAATGGATTCTTATTCCATTTTTGAAAAATCTACAGCTCAATTTTGTAATATTTTTAACTTTGCTAATTCTGCTAATTCTTTGGTTTCTTTTATAAAGAACTATCAGTTGTAAACAGTATGTTTGTTGTAAAAGCTGAACAGTTTTATTCATGTTGTTACTGTTAAGAAGATGTTTTGTTTCATCCCACTTCTTATTCGGGTTTGTCTGAGAATGTTTTGTTTGGTGTAACTAAACAATAATTGCAGAATATTAAAGTATTGCACATATTTAAAACTGCATTAAGTTTTTGTGGTATGTCAACAACCATTTAAAATAGTTGATTTTTAAAGTACAACTGAGGGTGGTGTTGGTACTTTCTACATTATGTTTTTCAGTTACTGGTATTACAGGTATTACAGGTATTACTCAACTTAAAACACTGTAGCACAGGTACGAGTATTCCTCTACTTAACACTAGTACGAGTACCAATATTCCTCTACTTAAAGGAATAATTGCGCAAGGCTTTTGGACTGGTATGCATATTCAATGATATATAATGCACATTATTGCTTAATATCGGCAAGTATATTATTATATTTAATTACAATGTTCTGTAATATCCTTCCCAGTAAGCCAGCAATAAGTACCGGTATGTATTATTTTACAATACAAAATAAACCACAATTTTCAGTGTCGAAATAAATATCATGTTTTGTCCATGCAATACCTACGTACTGAAATGATAAACAGAGTGTTTTCTTAGTTAATTGGTCTATACCGATTTCAGTGGCCTCCACCTGTGATTCCTGATTGGCAGGTGTATATTTGATAGGTGGACAAGCCAAAATTACGTACAGGTGGTATTTTTTCAACATCACATGGTAGTGGGATATACCTGCCACCCATAAAATGGTAATGGGCCAATATCTGTATTGCCAACGCTGTCCAAATTAATAGAAAAACATATCTCCAAGCAATTTTATGATTACTTAACAAAATTTAACCTTTTACACTCATCTCAATTAGGTTTTAGACCAAAACACTCATGCCAAATAGCACTTATTGATATAACTGATAAATGGTTACATGAAATGAATGAAGGAAATCTAAATGGAGTCATATTTCTTGATTTCAAAAAAGCTTTTGATGTTGTAGACCATTCAATTCTGATTCAAAAGTTAAACATTTATGGCTGCAAAGGGAATTCTCTTAACTTGTTCCAATCTTATTTAACTAACAGGACACAGCAAGTCACTATAGGAATGGCAACATCAGAACCTAAATCCATTATTTATGGTGTTCCACAGGGTTCCATACTAGGACCTCTTCTCTTTATACTGTACATAAATGATCTTCCACTATACATTGAACATTGTATCACAAGTATGTATGCAGATGATTCAACAATGTTCATGTCAGGGAAAACTGTTGCTCAAATTCAAGATAAACTACAGCAAGATCTGAATAGTGTAGAAAAATGGTGTTCCTATAATAAAATGTCCATAAACACAAAAAAAGACCAAATATATGACTATAGGAACAAGACAAAACGTTAAAATCCAAAATGATATTTCTCTTATAATAAATTCAGAACGTCTGCAACACACTGATTGTGAAAAACTTTTAAGAATTAAAGTTGATAATAATTTAAAATGGACAAATCAGGTTAAACGTGTGTTCCTTGATCTCTAAACGTCTGTATCTGTTATCGAAAATCATTAGGTATTTAAATTTAGATGCAAGAAAACTTTTCTACAATGGGTATATTTTACCACTCATCGATTACTGCTGTGTAATTTGGGGAAACTGTAATCAGGATGGATTAGAACGTTTACTAAAACTGCAAAAGAGAGCTGCAAGGATGATATTAGATGTAGATCCTATTACTCCATCTGCCCCACTATTTAAACAGTTAAAATGGATGACAATGGAAACACGAATCCACTATCACAAATGTTTACAAATTTATAAATGTCTATACAATGAAGCCCCAAACTATCTTTCAAACTTATTAATATATGTTGGAGAAAACAATCCCTACAACCTTCGAAATGTAGAGGATAGAAATCTATTGATTCCAAAACCTAAAATGTCTTTATTTAAACATGCTTTGAGTTACTCTGGACCAGTACTTTGGAATCAATTACCTAAAGCTATCCGATCATCGCCATATACTGCTGTTTTTAAATATAGACTCAAGAAATATTTTCTAAAATAATATCATTTGTACATGTTTATTGCCATATATGTATTTTCTATTTGTTCATAAATGTATTGTAATTCTGTATTGTTTATACCTGAGGGTCTCAGGGAAGATTAGCTTTTACTAACTGTGTAACCCTCACTAAATAAAGAATTTATTATTATTATTATATAATGGACATTATCAGCCATTAGTACTTTAGTACTGCAAATCAGTCTGTAAAAACCGGCCTCGATGGCGTCGTGGTAGGCCATTGGTCTACAGGCTGGTAGGTACTGGGTTTGGATCCCAGTCGAGGCATGGGATTTTTAATCCAGATACTGACTCCAAACCCTGAGTGAGTAAACCACTTGCGCCGACCAGTGATCCATAACTGGTTCAACAAAGGCCATGGTTTGTGCTATCCTGCCTGTGGGAAGTGCAAATAAAAGATCCCTTGCTGCTAATTGGAAGAGTAGCCCATGTAGTGGCGACAGCGGGTTTCCTCTCAAAATCTGTGTGGTCCTTAACCATATAACCGTAAATAAAATGTGTCGAGTGCGTCGTTAAATAAAACATTTCTTTCTTTCTTTCAGTCTGTAAAACTCTTAAGTAGACTTTTCCCATCTAAAATCACGGAAATGACCAACTGCGTAGTCCCAAAGAAAAGAACATTATCACTTGGGTATCGTGGGTGGTCGTTTTAACTCCAATGTACCCTACCAATAGGCCTAATAGTATGCAGTATTTTTCTTTGGAATTTTTAAGAGAGAAAAATACTATGACCCCATTTCGTTCTATTAATGCAAATTTAAATATATTTATTAAATAGTTTATTATATTATAAGTCAGGTTGATGAAAGCGAAGTGCCTTGTTGTAAATGACTGCATTTGTTTACACTCTGCATACAGGGAGCTGGTAGGAGCTGACGTCACTTTTCCCTAAGCTAGAATACCAGACGCAACAGAAACAAAAGAAAAATTGTATCCATCCCCCAGTTAGCAGGAATAATCACATTTTTTTATTTATTAACTCTATACTTACGGTATGTGTTTTTCATTTCTTTTCAATTAAATCTAGTGTCTGATTTTATTTTGTAAGTCACAAGTTTTCTTTTATTTAAGCACATTTAACAAATTGCTAAGCTTTTTTGGCTAAGTATACTTATATAGCAAAACTGTTTGTGACATAAACCTAATAGAAATGGATACTTCTTGTAATTCAATTATAAAGTAAAACTGTTGGTGACATAAACCTAATAGAAATGGATACTTCTTGTAATTCAATTATAAAGTAAAACAAGCATTCTGAGAGTACTGCCAAGGGCCATATTTCAGTGAAAAATGCCTAAATCGCTATCAAAGTTAAACTTGATCTGTAACAGTAAATGATAAATAAAAAAGAAGTTTGTTTTGTTTAATGACACCACTAGAGCACATTGATTCAGTACATGATAAAGCTATACACAAAATTTCAACTCAATATCTAGAAGCATTGTGAAAGAAATATCGGAAAAACAATACGCGAGACGGACAGAAGGACTGAGATGAAACAAACAAAACGTCTGTCACATCTAGATTTTTATTTCTGCTGTGTAAATAATACGTACGTAATCTACAAACCATTGTATATCATTGTGGAGAAAACATTTCTGTCACTAATTTAATACTCTGTAAACCTACAAAGCAAGCACCGACACATTCACAGCACTTAAACATACACATTTAACTGTCTGTTCAAGATCAAATATAGTGGCAATGATCAACATGCTAATTAACCAGATGATATGGCTTAATGTTCGACATTGTTTAGTAAGACTTTACATGAAATCTGGCTGTATTTAGATAGTAAAGGTGAGAATTTTGGTATCCCGATGTGGGTTACCTACATCATGATACCATATTATTTACAGTGCCGTCAACCGATTTTATAGAAGATGTCAAACAAAATAAAGAAAATGCATGTTACAAAGTTTATTTAAAACATGAAATATATGTCTATTACAGCTTTTTTTTTACTGAACAATGCCAGACCCTTCCTTTTATCACATCTTCGGACATGGAAAATAGAAAATACTACACGAGTTTTTTAAAATATGTATTAAATAAGAAATAGCGAGTTGGATACATTCTTAAACGAGTTGTAAGATAAACTATCTAATGGACATGAATGTAGTATTCTATTGATTACATATTCTCAAAAACCAAGTTAAAATAACTTTAAATATCTAACTCATTTACTGCACTCATACAGCAGTTAACTTCCACGTCACACAGTAATCAGTTTCAGGTTACGCTAACTTACAGTCACAGAACAATCCATTTTGGTCGTCCTCATTTGATTGGATGATATGGCTCTAGTGACCAGGTCATCACCACGGAGCAGCCAGTCACAAGTCTCAAAAGTTATCTCCAACATATATTGGAGACGATATTGATCTCCAACATATATTAGAGACGATATTGATCTCCAACGTATATTAGAGACAATGTTGATCTACATGTACAACATATATTAGAGACGATGTTGATCTCCAACATATATTAGAGACGATGTTGATCTCCAACATATATTAGAGACGATATTGATCTCCAACATATATTGGAGACGATGTTGATCTACATGTACAACATATATTAGAGACGATATTGATCTCCAACATATATTAGAGATGATGTTGATCTACATGTACAACATATATTAGAGACGATGTTGATCTCCAACATATATTAGAGACGATGTTGATCTCCAACATATATTGGAGACGATATTGATCTCCAACATATATTGGAGACGATGTTGATCTACATGTACAACATATATTAGAGACAATGTTGATCTACATGTACAACATATATATATTAGAGACGATGTTGATCTCCAACATATATTAGAGACGATGTTGATCTCCAACATATATTAGAGACGATATTGATCTCCAACATATATTGGAGACGATGTTGATCTACATGTACAACATATATTAGAGACGATATTGATCTCCAACATATATTAGAGATGATGTTGATCTACATGTACAACATATATTAGAGACGATGTTGATCTCCAACATATATTAGAGACGATGTTGATCTCCAACATATATTGGAGACAATATTGATCTCCAACATATATTGGAGACGATGTTGATCTACATGTACAACATATATTAGAGACAATGTTGATCTACATGTACAACATATATTAGAGACAATATTGATCTCCAACATATATTAGAGACGATATTGATCTCCAACATATATTAGAGATGAAGTTGATCTACAACGGGTTATCTCTTGCACAGTGCGTAAGAAAACCAGTTCAATGTAAGGCTTTGGTATTTCCCACTGACAATGAACATGAAATATGGAAACTACTGAGTGTATCGGTACAAGTTGGGTGTACTGGATTTTATTACACACCAGTGTAAGATATTACTCGTGTCATAACAATTACTCAATATCTAACTAGTGTAATATTGGCACGCGCAGACTGGTGGGGTAATTTTTGTTCAGAGACTATTAACGTATCTAACCATGTTTGTACAAAATCGTGTAATTTAAAAGTGTACCATTACAAAATACGGCCATGAATGGAAATTGAAATGAAATAGGCTGTTATATTTGGACCCACTGTGTACAAAGCCAAAACGATGTCGTCGACATGCTACTTTTTTACGGCCCTATGTATAACATGTCTAGTCAGTCCCATTCACTCAGCTCAATCTTTGCTGGTCTGATCTACAATCCAGTCATTATTGTGAATTTTAATGCAAGCTTTGCGCCAAAATCTAAACTGTAATTGATGACGTAGCGTTACTCACTATGACATCGTTTATGTTTACGTGACGTAGATCACTTGCTGACCCAATTTGTAGCAAAAATAATACCAACACTGTCAGATACCAACACTGTTCACGAGATTCATAAAAATGGTATGACAGGCAAGCTCGTTTATTATTTTATTTATTACAAACCAACTGCAAACAAGCTGCATCGCATAAGTAAACAGATGTTGAGACCTGCTACACTAGTTTCATAAAAATGGTGTGACAGGCAAGCTCGTTTAGTATTCTATATATATATATTACCATGTGTACTAAAAGGATACACTCCAAAATTGTCCATAATATAAAGCACACAATACACACATGGGCATTAAAAAACATAAGTGACACGACTGCATTTGATAATTATTAAAAGCCTATTCCAGATGTATGGGTATTGAGCTATATTAATAAATGCTTATTTAAATATGAATATAAAATTAAAAAAACTCCCAAAACATTTAAATTATATAGTTGTACATTATCAAGTTGAAAATATTCTTGGCTCATTATGTTTCGGCAATGTTTCTATGATCTGACACGTGATATAGTGCAGTGAACTTCTTTCAACAGCACTGGTATACTAAGTTATAACTGGGGAGTTAATGTCATATACAAACCAATACATTTCAGCATTATCTATCTAGCCATAAGAAGATAATAATGTAGAACACTAAAAAGTAATACAAATATATGTTGTGCCCCAAATTAACTTTAGGCTGGTGTGAAAAGTTAAAACCGTCAATAAAGTCATGTACACTCATTTGGTATACTAATATATAAAATTAATTTAATGTAAACATTTTGTATAAATTTATGTCAAAATATTTTGAATATTACATACTTTTCAGGTAAAAATACATCCATCACTTTTAAAAATAACCACCAGTCAGATTCACTTTCTGTCTGTCAGGAAATTTATGATTTTAATCTGCTATTTTTTCTCTACAGGAAATTTATGATTTTAATCTGCTTTTTTTTCTCTACAGGAGTGATTTTTGATGCAATTTACTGTGTTAATATTAATGCAGCGGATCTAGAAAGCATTTAGCTGCAGAATGTAAACTTTTAGTATAGGCTCTGGAAGAGAACTATAACACATGACATTTTTCTACAAAACAATCGGCACTACAAACATTTTGCATCCATTATTCTTGCATAAAATATATTCAACAGTTCAATACAGTTTATTTAATAAATATTAACACATTGTTTAATAAAATATGTATGTCAACCAATGTAAAAACAATACAACACTACTTGAATACGTGTGGTATATTATACTCTATCGAGCATTGGTCTACTTTTGAAAGACTCAATGTGATAATCTACCTCATTCATATCACAATTATCGTACTGGAAATTTGAGTAAATACGCTCCAAGGGCTGCACAAATTGGACACTTACACATCCGATTAATGGGTTACGCAAATTTTTCTTTGCCTAACCCATTTTTAAAATAATAAAAAATACTACATAAATTATTCATGTAAAATTTCCAATAATAAAATAAAATCATTAATTTATTAAAAAAAATATTTTAATGTATAAAATTACAAATATCAATTCAACTGCTTTCCTTGCTGCTGTTTAATTACCCTTATGAGCAAGATATCAGTTATCACAGTATTAATTTTACATGAATGGCAAATAGGTTCTGCAAGCATTTTTCCATGCAACCCATAAACGAACAAAACAATTCTTCACACAATCTGTGCAGCCCTGCATTCTATAAAAAAACCCATTAGGAATAATTGTCACTGTAAAACTCTTCTATCTGGTTTACAAGTTATCCAAACCAGTGGTCGGCTACGCAATCGTTATCCCACGGTTTCTGACACATCCAACACCACTCGAGATTGCAGCGAGGACAAGCCATGTGCATACAGCCACCTGCAACGAGAAACAGTGTGAAGAATAAATTATCACATAAATCGGCCTCAGTGGTGTCGTGGTTAACCCACTGGACATAAGGCTGGTAGGTACAGAGTTCACAGTCCGGTACCGATTCAATGGGTAAGTGTAAGACCACTAAACTCTCTTCTCTCTCACTAACCACTAACAACTAACCCACTGTCCTGGACAGACAGCCCAGATAGTTGAGGTGTATGTCCAGAACAGTGTGCTTGAACGTTAATTGGATATAAGCATGAAAATAAGTTGAAAGAAAGAATCACCTGCATTACTGCCAGCTGGCTATTAGAAATGTGCGGTATAACCAGTATACCGTATTATAAATTTTTAACAATATGTATCACGATATTTGTTTAGCATACTGGTATATTGCGTTTATATTTGGTACATGTATTAGTCACATGTATTATATTTTCACACAAAAACTATTGGTTTAAAAAACCCAAAAAAATTCACTTATCTGGAAAGAGTCCTTATTGACTGGTGTATTATTTTATTAAATTATACAAAATGTACATGGAAGTAGAGCAATTTATAAATTCTAATAATTGAGAGTTGGTCTTCGCAATATCAAGGTACGTATTGCAATTCAGGTTCCTGTATCACAATACGAACATTTTGGCAATACCCGTCACTACTGGCTAAACGTTTTAAAAAACCTCAAAATATCCCAGCAGGTTATCTAATGGTGCTGGCTATATGACCATTTCTCTTTCTTAGGACTGAACAAAACTTGCAGGCAATATCCCAGCAGGTTATCTAATGGTGCTGGCTATATGACCATTTCTCTTTCTTAGGACTGAACAAAACTTGCAGGCAATATCCCAGCAGGTTATCTAATGGTGCTGGCTATATGACCATTTCTCTTTCTTAGGACTGAACAAAACTTGCAGGCAATATCCCAGCAGGTTATCTAATGGTGCTGGCTATATGACCATTTCTCTTTCTTAGGACTGAAGAAAACTTGCAGGCAATATCCCAGCAGGTTATCTAATGGTGCTGGCTATATGACCATTTCTCTTTCTTAGGACTGAACAAAACTTGCAGGCAATATCCCAGCAGGTTATCTAATGGTGCTGGCTATATGACCATTTCTCTTTCTTAGGACTGAACAAAACTTGCAGGCAATATCCCAGCAGGTTATCTAATGGTGCTGGCTATATGACCATTTCTCTTTCTTAGGACTGAACAAAACTTGCAGGCAATATTCCAGCAGGTTATCTAATGGTGCTGGCTATATGACCATTTCTCTTTCTTAGGACTGAACAAAACTTGCAGGCAATATCCCAGCAGGTTATCTAATGGTGCTGGCTATATGACCATTTCTCTTTCTTAGGACTGAACAAAACTTGCAGGCAATATCCCAGCAGGTTATCTAATGGTGCTGGCTATATGACCATTTCTCTTTCTTAGGACTGAACAAAACTTGCAGGCAATATCCCAGCAGGTTATCTAATGGTGCTGGCTATATGACCATTTCTCTTTCTTAGGACTGAACAAAACTTGCAGGCAATATCCCAGCAGGTTATCTAATGGTGCTGGCTATATGACCATTTCTCTTTCTTAGGACTGAACAAAACTTGCAGGCAATATCCCAGCAGGTTATCTAATGGTGCTGGCTATATGACCATTTCTCTTTCTTAGGACTGAACAAAACTTGCAGGCAATATCCCAGCAGGTTATCTAATGGTGCTGGCTATATGACCATTTCTCTTTCTTAGGACTGAACAAAACTTGCAGGCAATATCCCAGCAGGTTATCTAATGGTGCTGGCTATATGACCATTTCTCTTTCTTAGGACTGAACAAAACTTGCAGGCAATATCCCAGCAGGTTATCTAATGGTGCTGGCTATATGACCATTTCTCTTTCTTAGGACTGAACAAAACTTGCAGGCAATATCCCAGCAGGTTATCTAATGGTGCTGGCTATATGACCATTTCTCTTTCTTAGGACTGAACAAAACTTGCAGGCAATATCCCAGCAGGTTATCTAATGGTGCTGGCTATATGACCATTTCTCTTTCTTAGGACTGAACAAAACTTGCAGGCAATATCCCAGCAGGTTATCTAATGGTGCTGGCTATATGACCATTTCTCTTTCTCAGGACTGAACAAAACTTGCAGGCAATATCCCAGCAGGTTATCTAATGGTGCTGGCTATATGACCATTTCTCTTTATCAGGACTGAACAAAACTTGCAGGCAATATCCCAGCAGGTTATCTAATGGTGCTGGCTATATGACCATTTCTCTTTCTTAGGACTGAACAAAACTTGCAGGCAATATCTCAGCAGGTTATCTAATGGTGCTGGCTATATGACCATTTCTCTTTCTTAGGACTGAACAAAACTTGCAGGCAATATCCCAGCAGGTTATCTAATGGTGCTGGCTATATGACCATTTCTCTTTCTCAGGACTGAACAAAACTTGCAGGCAATATCCCAGCAGGTTATCTAATGGTGCTGGCTATATGACCATTTCTCTTTCTCAGGACTGAACAAAACTTGCAGGCAATATCCCAGCAGGTTATCTAATGGTGCTGGCTATATGACCATTTCTCTTTCTCAGGACTGAACAAAACTTGCAGGCAATATCCCAGCAGGTTATCTAATGGTGCTGGCTATATGACCATTTCTCTTTCTCAGGACTGAACAAAAACTTGCAGGCAATATCCCAGCAGGTTATCTAATGGTGCTGGCTATATGACCATTTCTCTTTCTTAGGACTGAACAAAACTTGCAGGCAATATCCCAGCAGGTTATCTAATGGTGCTGGCTATATGACCATTTCTCTTTCTTAGGACTGAACAAAACTTGCAGGCAATATCCCAGCAGGTTATCTAATGGTGCTGGCTATATGACCATTTCTCTTTCTTAGGACTGAACAAAACTTGCAGGCAATATCCCAGCAGGTTATCTAATGGTGCTGGCTATATGACCATTTCTCTTTCTTAGGACTGAACAAAACTTGCAGGCAATATCCCAGCAGGTTATCTAATGGTGCTGGCTATATGACCATTTCTCTTTCTTAGGACTGAACAAAACTTGCAGGCAATATCCCAGCAGGTTATCTAATGGTGCTGGCTATATGACCATTTCTCTTTCTTAGGACTGAACAAAACTTGCAGGCAATATCCCAGCAGGTTATCTAATGGTGCTGGCTATATGACCATTTCTCTTTCTTAGGACTGAACAAAACTTGCAGGCAATATCAAATGCTCATTTTAGACAGACTGCATAATAAAAACAAAATCAAGTAAAAAAACTAGTACTTGAACTTGATATTTTAGGAGTGAATTACAATGAAAACAATTTGATAGTAATCAGTTTGCATGGGACAGGTTTGCGAACAGTTATGTGATCGAATGTCTCTTTACCAGATTGAGCAAACTTAATAACAGCTAATTTCGGGCTGTCCGATGTAATGGGCAATACACAGGAAATTATGGTACGTGTACGTTATTTGTGTGAGTACATATGTTTATGTGTTTTTAGTTGTATATACTATCTCTAGTGTAGGTTAAAAGAGCAATATTAGCCCTCTCAACATGACCAGGTATTAAGAGACATGTTAGGCTAACAATATTGGCCCTCTCAACATGGCCAGGTATTAAGAGACAGGTTAGGTTAAAAATATTGGCCCTCTCAACATGACCAGGTATTAAGAGACAGATTAGGTTAACAATATTGGCCCTCTCAACATGGCCAGGTATTAAGAGAAATGTTAGGCTAACAATATTAGCCCTCTCAACATGACCAGGTATTAAAAGGTTAGGTTAGCTAGGCATGGTACTGACCAAAAATGAATTTCAAGGAAAAATTGTGCCAGGGGTCCTGGCGGGGTCAAAGGGAAGAGCCCCTTGCGGGGGTCAGGTGGCAGCGCCCCCTGAAGCTATTAAACGTACATGATTTTAGAGGCATTCTGAAGCTTCTCCTGGCAGCTTTTTACATTAATCTTGAGAGAGAAAAGATCCATGTTTTTAACCATAACATTAATTATGAGTAACAAATGATCATTACTTCTGTCTTCCCACCTCATATTCATTGAAACAGTGAAAACCACTTCCTACAAAAGTGTAGCGTAAATCAGTTTTGTAAAGGCATGCCTGTCATACAAATTACATACATATTATTAAAAAAAAAAAATTAAAAGCAAAACATACCCAACCAACAACAGAATGAGAGGCATACTCTACGTCAAAATGTCTCATGATGATAAGAACGTTCGAATTGTTAGTCGAAAGATATATCTTTTTACACTGTAGGTTCCTGTCAATATTGCGCACTATGCATAGACGACAATGACTGAAACGATCACACAAATGATCTTTTTTTTCAAGCAATCAAATTTTTTTGCCAGTTTTTTCTTTTGTTTTCTTTTCACGGAATGGTTAGCAGGATTTGCCATCTCAACACTCTCAGGTATTAACAACCCGGTTCAAACTGTATGTCTGTCTGACTGTACAAACTGTGTGTGAGTCTCTGACTATAATACAGACCATCTCTCTCCGTCCTGGTGTGACAGCGCGGACACGGTTTGGTCGTCTCACAGATCACAGTTTGTGTCTGGACCTCCCACCTTGCCCTCTCTGCCTGAACGCGGTCGATGGAGAAGTTCTACAACACAAAACACAGATTTGTTAACAAGTCGATGGAGAAGTTCTACAACACAAAACACAGATTTGTTAACAAGTTGATGAAGAAGTTCTACAACACAAAACACAGATTTATTAACATGTCGATGGAGAAGTTCTATAATACAAAACACAGACTTGTTAACAAGTCGATGGAGAAGTTCTACAACACAAAACACACAACACAGAATGGTTTTCTAGTTAAGAGTCATGTTAAGGTTCCACACCATCATTAATGACTCCATGCAGTTCAATACAATTTTTATGTGACAATGTAAACTGTGAAAAATACAACACTATCGAGAGGGTCATGTGATTACTAATTTTAGGGAGTGTTCTCAACTGACAAGTAACATAAAAAATCAACAGGGAATGACAAGAAATGTTTTCAGGTAGCAACCTTCATGTCAGAGCACCACCTCATGTTGCTGTTATACAAGTACGCAGTTGTATTCAGTTAGTACTACATATACTAATTAACTTCCATCAGTTGTATTCAGTTAGTACTACATATACTAATTAACTTCCATCAGTTGTATTCAGTTAGTACTACATATACTAATTAACTTCCATCCAATGGGTTATTCAAAGACTACAGAGATCAAACTACGAGTAATCATCAAAGAAAGATTTCAAAAAGCATACTTTGTCTATGGTCTTAAAGAGGAACTACACGACAAATGGGGTCCTAATGTTTCACCACTTTTCAAAGTCTGTGATCCGTAACACAGACAAGGTCATATGAACATACAATTTATAAGTATGGAACACTGGTTATCTTGAAATGGGTTTTTGACTGTAACCTATATTGTGTCTAGCTGACAACTAAAATTTACAAAGATATCATTCCTATTTAAAACTAAAATGTGAACTTATATAAGGGTCATTTTCAGCAGTTCAAATCAAATCCAGTTTACTTTGTGAACTATTTTATGTACGAAAAGAAGAAGATGAAAAGTTTAAAATCACGAATCTCTGACTGTGTTGAAATGACCACCTACCTGTGACCCAGCTTGAGCCATGCTTCTCATCCGACACGGTCCGTTGTGGTACTCCAGGTGGCAGTCTCGACAAAATGTCATCTGAAACACATCACTCACATCTACATAAACACATCACTCACATCTACATAAACACACCACTCACTTCTACATAAACACATCACTCACATCTTCATAAACACACCACTCACTTCTTCATAAACACACCACTCACTTCTACATAAACACACCACTCACATCTTCATAAACACACCACTCACATCTTCATAAACACACCACTCACATCTACATAAACACATCACTCACATCTACATAAACACATCACTCACATCTACATAAACACACCACTCACATCTACATAAACACACCACTCACTTCTACATAAACACACCACTCACTTCTACATAAACACACCACTCACATCTACATAAACACACCACTCACATCTACATAAACACACCACTCACATATACATAAACACACCACTCACTTCTACATAAACACACCACTCACTTCTACATAAACACACCACTCACATCTACATAAACACACCACTCACATCTACATAAACACATCACCAGGGCTTCTAGAATTTATATAAAATCAACTAGCCATGGGATCTGTGATTTTTAAAATTTACTAGCCATGATTGAAAATTCACTAGCCATACTTTATTTTAAGTTAATACAATGTGACTAAATAATAGTAATAATCAGATATGTCACCTAAAGATGGAGATAGAGCTTAAAAACACTAACATTGGGGGTTGGGGTGGGGTCAGGATATTCATATTTACAAACTAGACTTAACTGCAACATTTGACAATTTTTATTTTACTAGCCGTCAGGCATGGCAATAGTAGTTATTTACTAGCCCAACACTGAATATCACTAGCCATGGGAGTGGGGCTACCATAATCTAGAAGCCCTGACATCATTCACATCTACATAAACACATCACTCACATCTTCATAAACACATCACTCACATCTATATAAACACACCACTCACATCGACATAAACACACCACTCGCATCAACATAAACACACCACTCACATCTACATAAACACACCACTCACATCGACAAACACATCACTCACATCTACATAAACACATTACTCACATTTAAATAAACACATCACTCACATCGACATAAAGACATCAACATAAACACACCATTCACATCCACATAAACACACCATTCACATCCACATAAAGACATCGACATAAACACACCACTCAAATCCACATAAAGACATTGACATAAACACACCACTCACATCCACATAAAGACATCGACATAAACACACCACTCACATCCACATAAAGACATCGACATAAACACACCACTCACATCCACATAAACACACCATTCACATCGACATAAACACACCACTCACATCCACATAAAGACATCGACATAAACACACCACTCACATCCACATAAAGACATCGACATAAACACATCACTCACATCGACATAAACACACCACTCACATCGACATAAAGACATCGACATAAACACACCACTCACATCCACATAAAGACATCTACATAAACACCACCACATCACATAAAAACATCACATAAACACACCACTCACATCCACATAAAGACATCTACATAAACACATCACTCACATCCACATAAAGACATCTACATAAACACACCACTCACATCCACGTAAAGACATCGACATAAACACACCACTCACATCCACATAAAGACATCGACATAAACACACCACTCACATCCACATAAAGACATCGACATAAACACACCACTCACATCCACATAAAGACATCGACATAAACACACCACTCACATCCACATAAAGACATCGACATAAACACACCACTCACATCCACATAAAGACATCGACATAAACACATCACTCACATCGACATAAACACACCACTCACATCGACATAAAGACATCGACATAAACACACCACTCACATCCACATAAAGACATCTACATAAACACACCACTCACATCCACATAAAAACATCTACATAAACACACCACTCACATCCACATAAAGACATCTACATAAACACATCACTCACATCCACATAAAGACATCTACATAAACACACCACTCACATCCACATAAACACACCACTCACATCCACATAAAGACATCGACATAAACACACCACTCACATCCACATAAAGACATCTACATAAACACACCACTCACATCCACATAAAGACATCTACATAAACACACCACTCACATCCACATAAAAACATCGACATAAACACACCACTCACATCCACATAAAGACATCGACATAAACACACCACTCACATCCACATAAAGACATCGACATAAACACACCACTCACATCCACATAAAGACATCAACATAAACACATCACTCACATCCACATAAAGACATCGACATAAACACACCACTCACATTGACATAAACACACCATTCACATCGACATAAACACACCACTCACATCCACATAAAGACATCGACATAAACACACCACTCACATCCACATAAAGACATCGACATAAACACACCACTCACATCCACATAAAGACATCGACATAAACACACCAATCACATCCACATAAAGACATCGACATTAAACACACCACTCACATCTACATAAACACACCACTCACATCCATATAAAGACATCGACATAAACACACCACTCACATCCACATAAAGACATCGACATAAACACACCACTCACATCCACATAAAGACATCGACATTAAACACACCACTCACATCTACATAAACACACCACTCACATCCATATAAAGACATCGACATAAACACACCACTCACATCTACATGCTTCATACCCAGCTGAAGTAATTCTAGAGTGTCCAAAACATGTACTGGTATGACATATTAATTAAATTTCACTTACATTCAGGACAATTTAACGTCATCCTATTGGTTTAGCCATATTAATTGCAAGATTGTTTATTTCTTGATGAATATAAAAATGACGTCTTCAGGGAACGCCATATCTGATGACGTCATTTTATATTGGTGCTTTGTCTTACTGAGCATTATTGTTTAAGAACCCCCAAAATAATAAACTTTTAATGTTTAGTAAGAAAGTTTTAAATTTAATTATAATGATTGTCTGTTATTTCTTTTACCTTATCTAGGCATGAACAAAAAAAATCATCCGCAAACTTAATATTTTTTTTACAGTAAACTGATAATACAAATGACAAGTTATTGAAATATAATTTGTTATTGAATACTATCAATAAATGTTACTGAATACAATGGCTTTAAAATAGTAGTATTATTAGTAGCATTGACAGTCAGTTGGAATTTATCACTGATCAGCAGTTATAATTGGTTTGCCCTACTGTGATGTTTACTGAAATAAACACAACAAACTTCACTTTTACCTTTAAAACCTGTTCAATTTCTGTTTTCTTTACAAACCCAGACCCAAACAAATTTCACAATCTGACCACCAAGACTGCAGATATTAATAACTTATACCATAAAACTGTAAATGACTTCTGTCAATGTCGGTGAACTTTTGAGCACAAATGATGAACTTTTTGTTGGAATCCAGACTCTGAAGTCTGCACCACTTGTTGAATTCTGATGTTATTTAGACCCATCAGACATGTTTTTAAAAATATAAATGTGTCAAAGAGTGTGTACCTGGCAGCTGTTGGAAACACATGTTACTTTCCTCTGAGCAGGTTCAAGCATTAACCCCATCCCACAGCCTGGTCCAGGGCACAGCACGCCGCCATCTTGCAGAACATACTCCTCTGTGGCAAACCGGTTGTATCGGTCATACTGGCAAAACATCCACATTTACTTTATCACACAGTATTCCACTTACATCCCTCATGCAAAACACTTATATTCATATTGCTTTACACCAATATAAATATCACTACTCAAATAATGTTGTAAAATGGTTCAATCTAAAAATATCAAAATTCACTTCAAGTCTTTAAGCAGTCAGTCATCAAATGTGAATTACATTTAACCTCGATGAAGATTATTTCAATATTAAATTATCAAAAAAATAACTCAAAAATAAAAGAAATATGATTCTTTAAAGGGACTTAAGTTTTGTTGTAGTTTATTCAATAAATAAAAGTTAACCATGGCTATACCCTTTCTCCCCAAATTCGCCTTATTACTAATGACCTTTTGGATCCAGCTTAAATCATTAAGAAGTAAGGGTGTAAAATCTTGCACGAAGATGGCCAGCTTGACATGAGGACATGGGTGGCCGAGTTTACCTGATCATCACTGAGCAATGATTGTGTGTCGTGTTTGACTGGACACGGGATTGTGTAGATGTCGTGTTTGACTGGACACGGGATTGTGGAGATATCGTGTTTAAGTTACCTGATCATCACCGAGCAGACGGAAATGATGGCTCTCCTTGATGTACGAGTCTGGACAGCCAGCTGGACACGGGATTGTGTAGATGTCGTGTTTGACTGGACACGGGATTGTGGAGATATCGTGTTTAAGTTACCTGATCATCACCGAGCAGACGGAAATGATGGCTCTCCTTGATGTACGAGTCTGGACAGCCAGCTGGACACGGGATTGTGTAGATGTCGTGTTTCTCAAACCTACGCTCGTCCAGCTTCGTGATGCCGTACAGCCTGAAACACTCCAGACAGGTCACGTGACTATCAGCACACGGGTAGACCAGCACCGGAGACCTGACAATATTATAAGGCAAATGATTATCAACAGTGATACAACTAAACATAAGCTCAGAATAAATAAACTATTCTTCATATTAATAGCACTGTCAATCTGTAAGATCCCCATCAGTGAGCCCATTGGGCTATTTCTCGCTCTAGCCAGTGCACTATGACTGGTACATCAAAGGCCATGGTATGTGCTATCCTGTCTTTGGGATGGTGCATATAAAAGATCCCTTGCTGCTACTGACACCATATAACCGTAAATAAATGTGTTGAGTGCGTCATTAAATAAAACATTTCCTTCCTTTAAACAATATGTGACAAAAAACCCAGACAATCATAATGGACTACGTCATTCATACAGTGTATAAAGCGGTAGAGAAAAGAAAAGAAAATCAGACGAATACCAAATTTGTGAAATGTTTTTAGATTTGATATACCAGTTGTAGAGCACTGGTTGGAATGGGAAAAACCATGTAACGTACCTGACAGTAGCACAACAAATACACTCGACCTGGCACCAGTTGGGGTAGACGTGCTGGAGGACAATGGCCGTCTCGTCCACATTGCCAGGGTGAGACTCAGCACACTTGAAGTGAAACTCCTGTTAATACAATAAAAACAGATACCGAAATGAGATTCTGTTGTCAGACATGCACAATGGTGAAACTTCTGTTAATACAATAAAATTCTGTTACCAGACATGCACAATGGTAAAACTTCTGTTAATACAATAAAAACAGATACCGAGATGAGATTCTGTTACCAGACATGTACAATGGTGAAACTTCTGTTAATACAATAAAAACAGATACCGAGATGAGATTCTGTTACCAGAAATGTACAATGGTGAAACTCCTGTTAATACAATAAAAACAGATACCGAGATGACATTCTGTTATCAGACATGCACAATGGTGAAACTCCTGTTAATACAATAAAATTCTGTTACCAGACATGCACAATGGTGAAACTTCTGTTAATACAATAAAAACAGATACCGAGATGAGATTCTGTTATCAGACATGTACAATGGTGAAACTCCTGTTAATACAATACATTAATGTATTATAAAACATCAAATCAATGCATGTATAAAATAATGTGAGAACAAAACCCAGCCAACAATACCTATATTAATTAATTAGTTAGCATAATATACATGGTTATAGGACTGTTAAAAACTAATTTTTTTAATCATTAAAAATAAAAAAATAAAAGTCAACTGCCATCTCTAACGGGTTTGTAGCTTAAAGATACGAGAGTTACACAACTATTATACAATCATGGATTGAAGTACAGTTCATTCCAGCTGGATGTTCAGGAGTGTTTCAACTAATGAATCTGTCGGTGAACAGTGATTAGTGTTTTCCTGAGAAATCTGGCAAGGCATAATAAACTAAACACCTTGGAGCATTTTTATTATTTTCAGGGCACTTTTTGTTTTTATTAAAGCCAAAATATCTATTGAAATAAATTAAATGTTATTAATATGTTTGC
This sequence comes from Gigantopelta aegis, assembly GCF_016097555.1. NCBI lineage: Eukaryota > Metazoa > Mollusca > Gastropoda > Neomphalida > Peltospiridae > Gigantopelta > Gigantopelta aegis. The sequence continues at coordinate 114,046,733 of NC_054702.1, forward strand.
TTTAATAATTGAATGGTAAATATATATAACAGGTATCAGGGCTCACCCTGGATCAAAAATACCTGTAGCCAAAATATTAGCCTGGTATATTTTATTGATTAATAATACATTTTCTGATTGTTTTATAAAGGCAATTTTAGAGTTCATTATTGAAAAAGTCTTGTTTAACCTGAGCATAGCATGGCGCTGATTAAGGCAAGATAGTGCTGGACTACTGAGGCATAGTGCTGCACCATGCTAACACAAGCTAAAAAAAAAACCATCAGTGATTATAAAACCATTCTAAAATAACTGCTTGTCCGGGTGGATTTTCCCTTCATAGGACAAACGGACAAGTGTTTATTTTAAACACTGGTAATTTACTTTCTGTTTTTTGGGGGGTCAGCAGATGTGTTTTAGCATGTATAAATTAAAAGTTTGTTTTGTTTAACGACACCACTAGAGCACATTGATTTATTATTCATTGACTATTGGATGTCAAACTTTTGGTAATTTCTGAAAGTCTTAGAGAGAAAACCCGCTACATTTTTCCATTAGAGCAAGGATCTTTTATATGCACCATCCCATATACAGGATAGCACATACCATGGCCTTTGATGTACCAGTCGTGGTGCACTGGCTGGAGTGAGAAATAGCCCAATGGGCTCACTGGCGGGGATCGATCCCAGGCCGACCGCACACTGGGCTACGTCCCACCCTCTGTATAAACTAATGGAATTTAAATTTTAGGCTATTTATTTCTCTCTCTTTTCCTCGTTTCCACATTTTGATACCTATCATACATGATTATTTGCCATCTAACTAACATGATTATTTGTCATCTAACTAACATATGATTATTTGCCATCTAACTAACATGATTATTTGTCATCTAACTAACACATGATTATTTGCCATCTAACTAACACATGATTATCTGTCCATTTGGGAAACCAGGTAGATTTCTGCATCAAAACATTAAAATTATAAACAAATGTCTTACAGTTTATTCAGTGTTTAATACATTGCATGCAGAGAGAATTCAGGGACTAAGAAATTTGACCAGTTTTAACAGAAATCCTGTTTTGTCAGGATCCAGTTTAGGGCCTGTCAACCCTCCCGGATTCCACTGGAGACACCCGGTATTTGATCAAGTCTCCAGCGGGAAAAATGTTTCTCCTGGGAAATCGTTATTTTCTAAGCATAAAAAAAATTCAAGCTACCGTGGCTGTGTATTGACATTCAGTGTTGCCATATATAAAACTATCCAATTTAGTCCTAATAACACCTCTGACTCGTAAAATGTCTTCCCACTGGATTACATAACGCAAAGTTCTATGGCTGGAATGGCATGCATCAATACACATGATGTCAAAATCACATGTCAAAGCAAGACAACAGAAAGACCAATTATTGTAGTAAAAACTGAATATTAATTTATAAGATTTAGACCTATATAAATTTGTCTTGGGTCTACTTTTCAGGAAACAAAAATAACGATGATGCAACCTGTAAGTGTAATACCGTAAATGTACTAATTAATGTTTAATTGTTTTAGAGTTAAGATTTTTGGATAAAAGAGTTATTTTTAAAAATATGTATTAAATTATAATAATATTTAAAAATAATTAAAACAAAATTTAATATATACTGTAAATAATGAAATTAATGCGAAAAATGCGGCGAACACATCGACGCAATAATAACTTGACGCATTTTGTTTAGTCTCATTCCCAATACAAAAAATGTGCAGGATTTTACTATAATACTTCTAAATAAAATAAAACTTTTATAATATCAAGATGAAACAAAATACAAAAACAATTTTTATTAAACGTCTTTTTGTGAATACTTCAAGAATTTTTCTTTCGTTTCGACGTTGCCATTCTATTTTCACTTTCCTGGAATATCATAGCAGTTATATAATACAGTGATGTTCCAAATGTTTTGTTTTTAAAAAGCTCATTTTGCGATGTGAGTATTTTTCAAATTTTCTTACACTTCTGGATTACTGTATACATTTAAACTGTTTTGAACATTTGTAAAATTATAATCAACAAATTTTATTACTAAATATATTCCTTTAAAAATGAAACAGTAGAAAATTATATAACTGTAACCAACAATCCGTGCGTATTTCTTCAAACCATTTGGCTCGACTCTATACATGGCATTTAATTTAGACTGGTCGCAAGTTGTCACTGTTGCAATATATCGCATTTGTTAACGTCTATTCCTGTGCTTCGCATCAAGTGTATAAAATCAGTCTAAAACATTTGTTAGAATAATACGTCTGCGTTTGCGTGAAATATTATGCCCTGTAATAGCGACCCGTTTACCTTTTATTCCTACTGGTGGATTAATTAGAAGCAATCACCACACAAAAGTGCGTGGCATACCCTTAACAATAAGGTGTCGACCCACCATGCGATTAGCTTCAGGTTATGTAGTAGCTGTGAAAACAACTACTGACTTCTTTTAACATGAAAGATGAAGCCCAACAATATAATAACAACACAACTGTTGTTTTTATGTGATGTGGACTTTTGCCCAACGCATTAATAAAAATACGCATTTTGTTCACTCATTTACGGACGCAATAATATCATGACGTATTAATTACATGATTTACAGTATATAATTTATAATGTATAAAATCTCCTGTTTTTTGAAAAAATCTCCTGCTTTTTTCACACACACCTCCTGCTTTCTCTTGACTAAAGGTCGACAGGTTTGGTTTAGGCAGGTTCCACAGTATTGAAATTATAGTTTATAGCTCATTTTAAAATGATTAAATGGATTGTCTTTATTTCTTTTTGGTTCACAACCCCCCCCCCCCCCCCCCCTCCAAAATAACCCTAAAAACATGTGCAAATTGCATTAATACATACAGGAAGATATGATCAAAATTAAATTGATAGGGCAATCTGCAATGATTATCAAAAAAACATTTTTACAATGTTAAAAGTTAATGCTGGAAAACACAAACACAAACACAAACAAACCGCAACATCGCCCGAACATGCCACATTCTGACAGCTTCCTTTAATTCTCGTGTGTTGTAAGACGTCTTCCCAGTTGTCTGGACCCTACAAGAAACATGTTGAAGATTAATATCATTATCATGCTTGTTATAGCTTGGTTAATAAAGTTACAAAGTGACACAATTCAGTGATCAGACAGATACAGGACAACAGTGACATTTATAATTAACTTAATGATTTCATTTAAAAAAGTGAAAAATATTTTATAAATAACCTTAACTTATAAGTAAGACAACACCAACTTCACAATCTGTCCTTAGGCCTAAACAAAAAATATGTGTGTTTCCAGTTTCCCGATCTACCCTAATTTTATGTAGCGACCCTGAACATTTTGTAAGAAGAAAAAAAAGAAGAAAGACGTTAAATTTTTTTTTTTAAATCAGGATCCCTGATTTTTTGCATTCAGCAAACTAGATTTGGAACACAAAGTCCAAAAAATGGTTTCTCTGTTTGATTCAATTTAAAAAAAAAAAATAACCAAAAATATTAAAAAAAAAAAAAAAATCAAACGTTCCTACCCTATTTTTTTCAAGGATGAAACATGAAAACACACATTTGTTTTGTTTTGGCCTTATGCACCAACATGTTGCCCCATCTCCACCAGTATTTACTGAAACCTCTGCAAAGATTACTCTTCATTTAACTGTAAATGTAATCCACACATCTATCTACAACACATTGTTTGATAGCATAGTAAACTGTAAATAACAACAAAATAAATTTCAAATAAAATAAAAAGGATTCTTTTGAATTCCGCACATTAAATTTTGATTTAAGATTCAAGACATTTGAAAAATCTCACCCGTTCGACCATGAACGCCCCATCCTTACACAGCGCACATTTCACTCTCAGCTTGGCGGGACGCAACGCCTTGCACAACTTACAGTACACAAAGTATTGGTTCCTCGTCGGCGTGGCTGATCAAAGTAAAACAAAACACAAATAATGTACTTTAATTAAAAAACCCACACAAAAAACATGAGCAATTTTTATACATTAAATTACAGACTTTACCTATGTGCTGAATAAACCTTTGTTATGAGACAAGTATCAAAAACTGATGGTTTAAGACAGCTGATTGCTTCATACAGGTAAAGTTGAACTAAATGTAGATATTTTGCAAAATGACTCCTAAAACAGATGGCTGTTTAACAGAGAAGGAAGAAATTTTATTTAACTTATGCACTCAACAGTTTTTTATGGTCATGTGGTGTTGGACCCAGACAATAAGAGAGGAAACGCCACTATCGCCATTTCATGGGCTACTCTTTTCAATTAACAGCACAGGATCTCTTATATGAATCACCCTACAGACAGGATACTACATACCATGGCCTTTGTTACACCAGGTTTGGAGAACTGGCTAATAGAGAAATAACCCAATGGGCTCATCAACGGAGATCAATCCTAGACTGATTGTGTATCAGGTAAGCACTTTCCAACTGGGCTACGTGCAGCCCCTGGATGCTTAACATAGATCCCTCTATGTATTAATATTATCCTAAAAAAAAACTTCTTAAACAAATAATACTTGTAAGTAAATTGTATTTAAAATCTTTTGATGGAGGATTCAAAATGGTTACAAAGCCAATTATGCCACTGTATGTTCTCTTGCTTTGTTAAAAATTATCAATTAGATTATTGAAGTAAACCTATAGGGAAACACCACACAGGGTTTGCAATGACATGTAGAATATGTGTAATGATTCATTTTTCACTACCTATGACTCACACTTGTGTATGTTATTTGCTATTCTAATACAAGCATACAAAATTCTGTTAATTTTACCTTTCTTGCTAGTGTTGAGAACTTTTGATTACACAATCGGTTGGAATTATATGAACAAAATAAGTTTTTGAATTATAGTGACCAATCACTTACTGTCGTGTTTACTGTGATACTGCTAATTTTACAATGTTTTACCTTTCTTATTATGTTCACATCAATACAAACCCCAACTCCAACATATTTACATGAATTCCATGTTAAGTAATCTTTAATAAACAGTGTCTCCCACATATATATAATGAATATGTGACAATCTGAAACCCTGACCCCAGTTGTTTGTGAAATGGCTGTAGACACCGCTAAGACTACATTGATAGCCACATGACAAGAAAACGGAAGAAGTGGAACCTGTGGTTGATATGGTTGTGGTAACTGTCTCTACTTTGTGGTGGAATGCATGAAGAACACTCTGTTGTCCGATATCACAGTCCTGAAAAACAAACCTACAGTACACGACATCAGCTTCCAAACAACACACATGTATCAAGATAATAAACTACATTCTAAACATGTATGTAATACACACTATATTTAAGGCAATCAACAAATTATGTGAAAATTTATTTTTAAAAAAAGAAGATGTTACAAAATATTAGATATTCAAAATATTTACTCTGAATTTTGTATGAATATTCAACATTTTATATTTTCAAAGTGTTAACTGTTTTGATAACTATTACATTCTGGTGAAGAAAACTGAACAGCTTGTCAGGGAATGAATGTCAGCCTTAAGTTTGATATAGACTGTTGCCAGATTAGTGAGAGTGTTTGGAGGCCCTCGCTTTCTATCTTCTAACCTACCATGGCAGTGAATCTGACCATATTATCATCATTACATCGTCTCTCATCGTTTATTCAGGTGACTGTTTGTAAATACAGCACCCACTCCTTGACTTGATATTAGGGTAAAATGCCCTCAATAAGCTACTGTCCTGAATCCGTTATCCTAGAAACCTTGATACCTGTAATACAACATTCTACTGAAGTAGCTGTCCTAGAATCAAGTCTGTCTACAACCCCTCCCTAGCTACTGCCCCTGGTTGTTACCTGTAATACTGCATCGTCTTGAAGTAGCTGCCCACCCAGAATGAGACCAAGTCTGTCTACAACCACTCCCTACAACACCCTCCCTAACTACTTCCCCTGGATGTTACCTGTAATACTGCATCGTCTTGAAGTAGCTGTCCGCCCAGAATGAGACCAAGTCTGTCTACAACCACTCCCTACAACACCCTCCCTAGCTACTTCCCCTGGATGTTACCTGTAATACTGCATCGTCTTGAAGTAGCTGTCCGCCCAGAATGAGACCAAGTCTGTCTACAACCACTCCCTACAACACCCTCCCTAGCTACTTCCCCTGGTTGTTACCTGTAATACTGCATCGTCTTGAAGTAGCTGTCCGCCCAGAATGAGACCAAGTCTGTCTACAACCACTCCCTACAACACCCTCCCTAGCTACTTCCCCTGGATGTTACCTGTAATACTGCATCGTCTTGAAGTAGCTGTCCGCCCAGAATGAGACCAAGTCTGTCTACAACCACTCCCTACAACACCCTCCCTAGCTACTTCCCCTGGTTGTTACCTGTAATACTGCATCGTCTTGAAGTAGCTGTCCGCCCAGAATGAGACCAAGTCTGTCTACAACCACTCCCTACAACACCCTCCCTAGCTACTTCCCCTGGATGTTACCTGTAATACTGCATCGTCTTGAAGTAGCTGTCCGCCCAGAATGAGACCAAGTCTGTCTACAACCACTCCCTACAACACCCTCCCTAGCTACTTCCCCTGGTTGTTACCTGTAATACTGCATCGTCTTGAAGTAGCTGTCTGCCCAGAATGAGACCAAGTCTGTCTACAACCACTCCCTACAACACCCTCCCTAGCTACTTCCCCTGGATGTTACCTGTAATACTGCATCGTCTTGAAGTAGCTGTCCGCCCAGAATGAGACCAAGTCTGTCTACAACCACTCCCTACAACACCCTCCCTAGCTACTTCCCCTGGTTGTTACCTGTAATACTGCATCGTCTTGAAGTAGCTGCCCACCCAGAATGAGACCAAGTCTGTCTACAACCACTCCCTACAACCCCTCCCTAGCTACTGCCCCCCCTAGCTACTGCCCCTGGTTGTTACCTGTAATACTGTATCGTCTTTAAGTAGCTGCCCACCCAGAATGAGACCAAGTCTGTCTACAACCGCTCCCTACAACACCCTCCCTAGCTACTTCCCCTGGTTGTTACCTGTAATACTGCATCGTCTTGAAGTAGCTGCCCACCCAGAATGAGACCAAGTCTGTCTACAACCACTCCCTACAACACCCTCCCTAGCTACTTCCCCTGGTTGTTACCTGTAATACTTTATCGTCTTGAAGTAGCTGCCCACCCAGAATGAGACCAAGTCTGTCTACAACCCCTCCCTAGCTACTTCCCCTGGTTGTTACCTGTAATACTGCATCGTCTTGAAGTAGCTGCCCACCCAGAATGAGACCAAGTCTGTCTACAACCACTCCCTAGCTACTTCCCCTCCCTAGCTACTGCCCCTCCCTAGCTACTGCCCTCCCTAGCTAC
>NC_054702.1:114054311-114159965 GCF_016097555.1 Gigantopelta aegis
TATTAATCCGTGATGTTCCAATGTTTTTGTTTTTATAAACAAGCCTTTTGCGCTGTGAGTAGTTTTCAATTTTCTTACACTTCTGGCTTACTGTTATCCTTTAAACTGTTTGAAATTTGTAAATTATAATCCACAATTTTATAGTAAATATATTCCTTTAAAAATGAACAGTAGAAATTCTCTAACTGTCACAACAATCACGTGCGTATTTCTTCAAAACCATTTGGCTCGACTCTATACAGGCATTTAATTTAGACCTGGTCGCAAAGTTGTCACTGTTGCAATATATCGCATTTGTTAACGTCTATGTCCTGTGCTGCGCATCAAGTGGATTAAAATCAGTCTAAAACATTTGGTTAGAATACTACGTATGCGTTTGCGGTGAATATTTATGCCCTGTAATAGCGACCCGTTTACCTTTTATTCCTACTGGTGGATTACTTAGAAGCAATCCCACACAAAAAAGTGAGTTGGCATACCCTTAACAAATAAGGTGTCGACCCACGCATGCGATTAGCTTTCAGGTTATGTAGTAGCTGTGAAAACAACTACTGACATCTCTGTTAACATGAAAGGACTGAAGCCCAACAATATAATAAACAACACAACTTGTTGTTTTTTATGTGATGGGGACGTTTGCCCAATCGCATTAATAAAAATACGCATTTTGTTCACTCATGTACGGACGCAATAATATCATGATGTATTAATTACCATGATTGACAGTATATAATTTTTATAATGTTTTTAAAAAATAAAATCTCCTGTTTTTTTGAAAAAAATCTCCTGGCTTTTTGCACCACACCCCTCCTGCTTTCTCATGACTAAAGGATCGACAGGTTTGGTTTAGGCAGGGTTCCACAGTATTGAATTATAGTTTATAGCTCATTTTAAAATGATTAAATGGGATTGTATCTTTATTCGTTTTTGGTTCACAAACCCAAACACCCCCCCCCCCCCCCCTCCGACAAATAACCCCCCCCCTAAAACATCGAAAAACATGTGCAAAGTGCATTATACATACAGGAAGATATGATCAAAAATTAAATTGATCGGGCAATCTGCCAATGATTTATCAAAAAAATTTTTTTACAATGTTAAAGTTAATGCTGGAAAAACACAAACACAAACACAAACAAAACCGCAACATCGCCCGAACATGCCACATTCTGACAGCTTCCTTTAATTCTCGTGTGTTGTAAGACGTCTTCCCAGTTGTCTGGACCCTACAAGAAACATGTTGAAGATTAATATCATTATCATGCTTGTTATAGCTTGGTTAATAAAGTTACAAAGTGACACAATTCAGTGATCAGACAGATACAGAACAACAGTGACATTTATAATTAACTTAATGATTTCATTTAAAAAAGTGAAAAATATTTTATAAATAACCTTAACTTATAAGTAAGACAACACCAACTGGAGAAAACTTGAGTGTTTTCTCTTTTATAGATACATTACCTGTCCTCAAACAAGTGCACCTCCCCCCCACGCAAGTGGTCTGGTCCGAACATCCCAACAGCCAATGGGATGGCCTAAATTCTTCTACTGCATACTGCTCTCTAGTTCCGGTCACATGACTGTAACTTCCTTCTTTTTCCCTGAGCGCATCGCACGGAGAACAGGAAGCGGGGAGGCCCGGGCGGGATGAATCTTGAGGACAGGTAATGTATCTATAAAAGAAGAAAACACTCAAGTTTTCTCCATTTCTCTATAGACATTAACCTGTCCGGCAAAACAAGTGCAGCATTCCAACAGATGGTGGTGGGTGCCGAGATCCGTAGATGCTTGTGAATAACTCCCCCACCGAAAGAGGCTGACTAGTGGAAGAATAAGGCCAACCTTGGTAAGCCCTCATTCCTAGGATGCCCGTCACAGACCAATGCAGGTGATGTTAGTAACAACAACCAGAATGGTTGGCATCCGTCAGCAGTGCAAGGTAACGGCTTCCTATAAACACATGGACCCAGGAAGCGGAAGCCACATCTCATGCTGGTTTCGACAGGGTGGGAAGACGTAGCCACCAGGGATGCAGGTGTTAGGTAACCCTCAGACGTATTGAAGTGTTTATAGTTTTTTTTTCAAAACAAGCGACAACCTAATGAGTGCCTCCGTCAGAACATTGAACAAAACAAGGGACCCCCGAGTGTTTTCTGTCTAGTACACAAAAGATCTGTTAGTTCAATACGACAACCAATAACCACATGCAGTGCAGGGTAAAGGTTCGAGACAAAAGTTTCCGGCACCAGTACGTGAACTGTGCAAAAGAACAAAAAGTCTAAGCAATCCTCATCTGTCTATTCGATGGACATCTCGGTATGCGGACCAGAATCAGACAGACACTCAACGGCGACGAGGACGGCTTGTATTCAACCAGAGTACTGGGGCAGCAACAACCGACCCCAGATGATGGAACCCCTCAACGTCTTCTGTGGAGACATCCCTCAGATAATAGTTGGCGAAGATGGAGTCGTTAAGTCCCAGAACCAACCAGTGATAATGTGCTGATGGGTGTGATGTTGCAGTGCAGGGACATCGATGGCAGCCCAAGGCACGGAGTTCATGCGGATTAGCAGCAGGACGGAGCATGGTAACCCTCCTTCTGATAGGCGGTCAGGATAGAAGACCGGATCCAGGTGGCCACCGTGTTCTTGTAAGAGTCCCGCCAACCGACTCTGGTTACAGGAAAGGAAAAGTCTTTTGCGATGTTTTCCGAAAAGATCTGGTCCTCTCGATGTACTGGTGCAGGGCTCTGACAGGGCACAACGCCAAGTCCTCAACGTCCCCCGGACCAAACGATAGAGGAGAGGGCCTGCACAACATCGAACGAGGCGCTTTGGTCTGTAACTGATTCGTTGCAACAAAGTTTCATGAGTAACCCCAAGTTGACTGCACGCCGAGTCTGGTGAAAACGTACCAAGTTTTCTACATCAAGAGCATGGAGTTCTGAGACACGGGCAGCCGTGGCAAAACCGAGTAAAAAACACCGTCTTCCGCTCAAGTCTTGCAGGGAATGAGGATTCGATCGGCTCATAAGGTGCGGTCGATAACGCTCGTAACACCAGATTCAGGTCCCATCTTGGTGTGGCCGAAAACCGGTGTACTTGATCATCAAGGCGAAACCCTTTGATCATCTTATGGATCTCAGGAATACCATAAACTTCGTTTCCAGTAGCGACATCACGAACAGTAGCGATGACCGAAACGTACCCGAGCGATGGTAGAACCCAAATTTAATCGTAAAGTGGTCCGCAGATACAGCCAAAAAAACCCAGGCAAGACGAAGTATCTGGATCGTCTGAGGTTTGAGGTTTTGCCGGACAACACCCTCGGGTGAAAGCAAAGCCATCTGACGTTGTAAGCCACAGTAGTAGATGAATCTGTGCGCTTTCAAAATGGGCCCGCCGTAGGACTGTGAAGAAAACCTTTCTTTCTCAAACTCTTGGCGACTAAAGTCCACGCGTGCAGTTTGGAATAACTGCGGGACGTGGATGGTAATGTCTTGACGTGGGATGCAGCAACAGATGATCCCAGTCTGGGCAGCGGTAAAGGATGTGGATCGGCAAGACGTATTAGATCTGGATACCACACTCCTGGATGGCCACCATTGGAGCAATGAGTAACAGGCGACAAATGGTACAGCTAAACCTCGGAAGCACCCTTGGAAGGAAGATTCGTGGAGGAAAAGCGTACGCGTCCATCTGTTTCCCAGCTGATGGCCATAGGCGTCGAGATCCAGAGCTTCGGATCCAGCACCGCGAGACACGTAAACCCTCAGCTGATGGTTGAATCGTGTGGCGAAAGATATCGATGTTTGGTGTCCAAAGTCTGTCGCACACCCATCGAACACGCGTCGGGATGGAGCATCCATCCGTCGTCGGTGGAGACACGGCCGAGAAAGTGTGTCGACTATACATTGGAACCCCTGGAATATGGACATGCGCGAAGTTGCAACGGAAATCTCGCAACCACTTGTAGCATACGATAAGTCAAACTGCAGCAGAACTGCTGGAGTGGTGGTCCGTCCTGGACGGTTGATATCATACGCCACGCGGTATATACTAGTCATGGTACGGCTACCATGAGAGAGGCGCCTGACAGGCATCTCTCCCTCGCCAATGAAAGATGACGTAGACTGACAACATCTACCAACAGGTTGATGTGTAGGATCGGCATCTTCCATCTGGAAACCACAGCCACCAACAGGGACTGGACTGCAAGGCAACTGGTAAACCGGATCAGCAAATCTGCGTTATTGTAGACTGAATGCATGGATTCAGAAACAAACTGGAGACCGCGACCTCTAAGCTACTAAATGTTGCGCCGACGTCAAAAGTACTCTGCAATGATACTTCATGCAAACAGTAATAGGAGTGATTCAGGATCAAGACAATCGGAAACAGCGACCCCGTGATACAGGCAAGAGCCAAGACAGCGTAGCAACTCGCTACGCTACATGCCCGATTACCTGGAAGTGAAGCAACGCAAAACAGCAACCGGCTAAAATCCACGGCCGTCACACCAACCCGGTGCGAAACAGCAGCAGCAGAGACCATCTAGACAGCATCGGTCACGAACTCTGGCGGTAACAACAGTAAAACGTCAGTGAGTTGATAAGCCGCAATGAACCATAGGAAAACGGTGACGGTAAAACCCCCGTACCACGTGATGGCAACTGGATAACTTCCGGAACCAGCGGAAAGTATCGACTGTCTTGCATCGCCACCGGATATAGAGAACGATCTGCCGAATGTCGCTGAACCTTCCTCGAACAAGAGAAATATCGGTGCACGGATCTCAACACAAGTGACCGACCAGTAGACGTTCTTCTTCGTCACCAACCCGGAACGCTTGTAACGTCGACCCCTTCACGGCAAAGAGCCGTATGTAGACCACAGGTCTGCCAAGATTACCGGCTTGTGCTGAAAGTCAAGAATGGATCGCTTCAGGCAAGTCGGTTGACGATAGTGTGCAATCGTAGTGCACATCGACGTCACGGAAGATATAAGGTAGACCACATCAAAAGTCGACGGCTAGAACAAGGCATATCCTCTGGCTCCTGCACATGAGGAGTTATGGTCGCCCATGTACAACATGTACGCTGAACTGAAGCCATCGACAGGACGTGCCAATCTGTAATTCTAGGAAGACGTCTGGTCCCCGCCGGAAACAGCGTCATCCAAGGCCGGCGTCACACCGTTGAAGGATAGGTTGTCAAGACGGGATACGTTCGTTGTGACGAATGGGGAACGGCACAAACGAAGTCTACTCAAGTAAACCGACATCGGATCAGTCCTCAAACGACAAAACCTTCTAGAATGGTGTGAGTGGACTGTGAAGTGACGAAAGCATATACACCGCAGCGAGACAAACCAGTCACAGCCATGTGGGTCACTGCGTCCGATCTTCTATAGCGGAAGGTGCCGACGCATCATCTGGAAAATCGGTCAGTAACCTGGCACAGGCACTTCGATCCAATGGTACTGGCTGCATCGGAAACACGGACCGTTGACGGTCCCGTCAGGAGCCCGGTGTAACCCTGAACGCCGATCAGCTGCCGACTGGTGTGGGGACGGTACGATGTACACGGACCGGCAGGAGCCGGTGGAAACCCTGGACACTGCACCACTTCGATCGATCACGGGACGACGGTACCGAACGGTGAGCCGATGACGCAATTTTCCAATTCGTTACAGGGCTCCGTCTGCTTGCTGGAACAACGATACGCACGGGCCAGTTACTGGTAGCCGTGTAAACCGACGGGGGCCTGTGGCAGCCAACGATCGAATGCCGATATCTGCCGGTGGAACCTCCGTGGCGATCATCGAACCCGGACCCTTCTTGGCTGAAACCGGTGGATGGGCCAGCGGCGGTAGCATATCAGATATGACAGCCAGACAATCCCTCAGTGACAAGTGGTCCGCCGCATCCAGATCTTCCAGCACCGCATGAACCGATACATCATCAGAAAGTCACGTAGCACCTGTGAACAGGCCAGTCGCTCTGGTCATGGCCCGATGGAGATACCGGAGAACCGGACCGTGGGCGGTCCCGTGTGGATACCAAGGAACGGATGACCACATCGTCGTTGGATGTGGCAAGGACGGCAACATGTCGTAGACAGCCGCCAAGCAATCCCTCATAGTCATATGGTCCGTAGAGTCGGGCTCTTCAATGACAGATGCCGCAGGCGCTTCATCACCAAAGTCTCGTAGAACTCGAGCACAGGCCAATCGATGTACCGTAATGGAAGCCGCTGGTTAAACCGGACCGTGGATGGTCCCGTCTAGCCCTCGGAGGCCTTGGAAGCCACATCAACTGAAGGTTGGCGCTGACGATCTGTGGAACCCGTAGGGAGCCATACAGGTCATGTGGAACGGCTACGGTCCCGGCTCCGATGCGCCGAAGGGGACTTCCCCGCCGAAGATCGGTGAGCCTTGGAATCCGTGGAGCGTCTATCTGAATGAGCCGGCTTCTTAGAGGGCTGCGTAAAGACCGCAGGCCTGTCATCCGAAGTCTTAAGTAACGGTGGAGCTGAAGAAGCCGCACCCCCTGAAGAGGGGACTGGAACCGGACCTGACCCCGAACTCGCCGATTTAGGTAAGGTCGCCATTGACGCCATTGTTTCTTCCAGCATGGTCGGTAGAATTGAACGTAACTCTTCCGCCACGGAGTCAGCAATCGAAGGCGAAGATTCCACCTTCTTGGTCCTCGCTGACACCACCTTCAGGTAAGCCGCGAACTCGACATCAGACAAGCCCGCACAAAGGTCGCATCTAGAAGTGAGGCCACACGAACACGACAACCTGGGTCGCCGCCGGCTAACTTCTTGCAGCGTAACACGCTCGAACTAGTCGCCTGAACATTATCAAATATGATAATAGTAATTTTTCAATCTGTGAAAAGAAAGAAAAACCAACCATAACACAAATACAAAAGCCGGTAAAATAAAGACGCCATTTTGCAAATGGCGTCCGACACGACAAACCGGCGATATAACAACATTTCATGTAATTAACACTTGGCAAGTCAAGCGAAATACGCGAAAGACATATGAAAGCTAACGAAAGCTAACGAAAATTAAGGTGAAAAACATTTCACCCAAACACAAAGCCAGTCAACACAGACGCCATTTTGCAAATGGCGTCCGACACGACAACCGGCAATATAAACAACATTTCATGTAATTAAACGCTTGGAAGTCAAGTGAAATACGCGAAAAGAACATACGAAAGCTAATGAAAACGAAGGTGAAAAACATTTCACCCAAACACTAATACAAAACCAAAGGTCTTATAAAAGTTGACTCCAAACAGAGCCAAGCAAAAGGACGTCCAGACCCTTTAGCGAAGAGAAAAAGAAGGAAGTTACAGTCATGTGACCGGAACTAGAGAGCAGTATGCAGTAGAAGAATTTAGGCCATCCCATTGGCTGTTGGGATGTTCGGACCAGACCACTTGCGTGGGGGGGAGGTGCACTTGTTTGAGGACAGGTAATGTCTATAGAAATTCACAATCTGTCCTTAGGCCTAAACAAAAAATATGTGTGTTTCCAGTTTCCCGATCTACCCTAATTTTATGTAGCGACCCTGAACATTTTGTAAGAAGAAAAAAAAGAAGAAGAGAGACGTTAATTTTTTTTTTTTTAAATCAGGATCCCTGATTTTTTGCATTCAGCAAACTAGATTTGGAACACAAAGTCCAAAAAATTGTTTCTCTGTTTGATTCAATTTAAAAAAAAAAAATAACCAAAAATATTTAAAAAAAAAAAAAATCAAACGTTCCTACCCTATTTTTTTCAAGGATGAAACACGAAAACACACATTTGTTTTGTTTTGGCCTTATGCACCAACATGTTGCCCCATCTCCACCAGTATTTACTGAAAGCTCTGAAAAGATTACTCTTCATTTAACTGTAAATGTAATCCACACATCTATCTACAACACATTGTTTGATAGCATAGTAAACTGTAAATAACAACAAAATAAATTTCAAATAAAATAAAAAGAATTCTTTTGAATTCCGCACATTAAATTTTGATTTAAGATTCAAGACATTTGAAAAATCTCACCCGTTCGACCATGAACGCCCCATCCTTACACAGCGCACATTTCACTCTCAGCTTGGCGGGACGCAACGCCTTGCACAACTTACAGTACACAAAGTATTGGTTCCTCGTCGGCGTGGCTGATCAAAGTAAAACAAAACACAAATAATGTACTTTAATTAAAAAACCACACAAAAAAACATGAGCAATTTTTATACATTAAATTACAGACTTTACCTATGTGCTGAATAAACCTTTGTTATGAGACAAGTATCAAAAAACTGATGGTTTAAGACAGCTGATTGCTTCATACAGGTAAAGTTGAACTAAATGTAGATATTTTGCAAAATGACTCCTAAAACAGATGGCTGTTTAACAGAGAAGGAAGAAGTTTTATTTAACTTATGCACTCAACAGTTTTTTATGGTCATGTGGTGTTGGACCCAGACAATAAGAGAGGAAACGCCACTATCGCCATTTCATGGGCTACTCTTTTCAATTAACAGCACAGGATCTCTTATATGAATCACCCTACAGACAGGATACTACATACCATGGCCTTTGTTACACCAGGTTTGGAGAACTGGCTAATAGAGAAATAACCCAATGGGCTCATCAACGGAGATCAATCCTAGACTGATTGTGTATCAGGTAAGCACTTTCCAACTGGGCTACGTGCAGCCCCTGGATGCTTAACATAGATCCCTCTATGTATTAATATTATCCTAAAAAAACCCTTCTTAAACAAATAATACTTGTAAGTAAATTTTATTTAAAATCTTTTGATGGAGGATTCAAAATGGTTACAAAGCCAATTATGCCACTGTATGTTCTCTTGCTTTGTTAAAAATTATCAATTAGATTATTGAAGTAAACCTATAGGGAAACACCACACAGGGTTTGCAATGACATGTAGAATATGTGTAATGATTCATTTTTCACTACCTATGACTCACACTTGTGTATGTTATTTGCTATTCTAATACAAGCATACAAAATTCTGTTAATTTTACCTTTCTTGCTAGTGTTGAGAACTTTTGATTACACAATCGGTTGGAATTATATGAACAAAATAAGTTTTTGAATTATAGTGACCAATCACTTACTGTCGTGTTTACTGTGATACTGCTAATTTTACAATGTTTTACCTTTCTTATTATGTTCACATCAATACAAACCCCAACTCCAACATATTTACATGAATTCCATGTTAAGTAATCTTTAATAAACAGTGTCTCCCACATATATATAATGAATATGTGACAATCTGAAACCCTGACCCCAGTTGTTTGTGAAATGGCTGTAGACACCGCTAAGACTACATTGATAGCCACATGACAAGAAAACGGAAGAAGTGGAACCTGTGGTTGATATGGTTGTGGTAACTGTCTCTACTTTGTGGTGGAATGCATGAAGAACACTCTGTTGTCCGATATCACAGTCCTGAAAAACAAACCTACAGTACACGACATCAGCTTCCAAACAACACACATGTATCAAGATAATAAACTACATTCTAAACATGTATGTAATACACACTATATTTAAGGCAATCAACAAATTATGTGAAAATTTATTTTTAAAAAAAGAAGATGTTACAAAATATTAGATATTCAAAATATTTACTCTGAATTTTGTATGAATATTCAACATTTTATATTTTCAAAGTGTTAACTGTTTTGATAACTATTACATTCTGGTGAAGAAAACTGAACAGCTTGTCAGGGAATGAATGTCAGCCTTAAGTTTGATATAGACTGTTGCCAGATTAGTGAGAGTGTTTGGAGGCCCTCGCTTTCTATCTTCTAACCTACCATGGCAGTGAATCTGACCATATTATCATCATTACATCGTCTCTCATCGTTTATTCAGGTGACTGTTTGTAAATACAGCACCCACTCCTGGACTTGATATTAGGGTAAAATGCCCTCAATAAGCTACTGTCCTGAATCCGTTATCCTAGAAACCTTGATACCTGTAATACAACATTCTACTGAAGTAGCTGTCCTAGAATCAAGTCTGTCTACAACCCCTCCCTAGCTACTGCCCCTGGTTGTTACCTGTAATACTGCATCGTCTTGAAGTAGCTGCCCACCCAGAATGAGACCAAGTCTGTCTACAACCACTCCCTACAACACCCTCCCTAACTACTTCCCCTGGATGTTACCTGTAATACTGCATCGTCTTGAAGTAGCTGTCCGCCCAGAATGAGACCAAGTCTGTCTACAACCACTCCCTACAACACCCTCCCTAGCTACTTCCCCTGGATGTTACCTGTAATACTGCATCGTCTTGAAGTAGCTGTCCGCCCAGAATGAGACCAAGTCTGTCTACAACCACTCCCTACAACACCCTCCCTAGCTACTTCCCCTGGTTGTTACCTGTAATACTGCATCGTCTTGAAGTAGCTGTCCGCCCAGAATGAGACCAAGTCTGTCTACAACCACTCCCTACAACACCCTCCCTAGCTACTTCCCCTGGATGTTACCTGTAATACTGCATCGTCTTGAAGTAGCTGTCCGCCCAGAATGAGACCAAGTCTGTCTACAACCACTCCCTACAACACCCTCCCTAGCTACTTCCCCTGGTTGTTACCTGTAATACTGCATCGTCTTGAAGTAGCTGTCCGCCCAGAATGAGACCAAGTCTGTCTACAACCACTCCCTACAACACCCTCCCTAGCTACTTCCCCTGGATGTTACCTGTAATACTGCATCGTCTTGAAGTAGCTGTCCGCCCAGAATGAGACCAAGTCTGTCTACAACCACTCCCTACAACACCCTCCCTAGCTACTTCCCCTGGTTGTTACCTGTAATACTGCATCGTCTTGAAGTAGCTGTCGCCCAGAATGAGACCAAGTCTGTCTACAACCACTCCCTACAACACCCTCCCTAGCTACTTCCCCTGGATGTTACCTGTAATACTGCATCGTCTTGAAGTAGCTGTCCGCCCAGAATGAGACCAAGTCTGTCTACAACCACTCCCTACAACACCCTCCCTAGCTACTTCCCCTGGTTGTTACCTGTAATACTGCATCGTCTTGAAGTAGCTGCCCACCCAGAATGAGACCAAGTCTGTCTACAACCACTCCCTACAACCCCTCCCTAGCTACTGCCCCCCCTAGCTACTGCCCCTGGTTGTTACCTGTAATACTGCATCATCTTTAAGTAGCTGCCCACCCAGAATGAGACCAAGTCTGTCTACAACCGCTCCCTACAACACCCTCCCTAGCTACTTCCCCTGGTTGTTACCTGTAATACTGCATCGTCTTGAAGTAGCTGCCCACCCAGAATGAGACCAAGTCTGTCTACAACCACTCCCTACAACACCCTCCCTAGCTACTTCCCCTGGTTGTTACCTGTAATACTTTATCGTCTTGAAGTAGCTGCCCACCCAGAATGAGACCAAGTCTGTCTACAACCCCTCCCTAGCTACTTCCCCTGGTTGTTACCTGTAATACTGCATCGTCTTGAAGTAGCTGCCCACCCAGAATGAGACCAAGTCTGTCTACAACCACTCCCTAGCTACTTCCCCTCCCTAGCTACTGCCCCTCCCTAGCTACTGCCCTCCCTAGCTACTGCCCCTCCCTAGCTACTTCCCCTGGTTGTTACCTGTAATACTGCATCGTCTTGAAGTAGCTGCCCACCCAGAATGAGACCAAGTCTGTCTACAACCGCTCCCTACAACCCCTCCCTAGCTACTTCCCCTCCCTAGCTACTGCCCCTCCCTAGCTACTGCCCCTCCCTAGCTACTTCCCCTGGTTGTTACCTGTAATACTGCATCGTCTTGAAGTAGCTGCCCACCCAGAATGAGACCAAGTCTGTCTACAACCGCTCCCTACAACACCCTCCCTAGCTACTTCCCCTGGTTGTTACCTGTAATACTGCATCGTCTTGAAGTAGCTGCCCACCCAGAATGAGACCAAGTCTGTCTACAACCCCTCCCTAGCTACTTCCCCTGGATGTTACCTGTAATACTGCATCGTCTTGAAGTAGCTGCCCACCCAGAATTAGACCAAGTCTGTCTACAACCACTCCCTAGCTACTTCCCCTGGCTGTTACCTGTCTACAACCACTCCCTACAACACCCTCCCTAGCTACTTCCCCTGCTACTTCCCCTGTGTTACCTGTAATACTGCATCGTCTTGAAGTAGCTTCCCACCCAGAATGAGACCAAGTCTGTCTACAACCACTCCCTAGCTACTTCCCCTCCCTAGCTACTGCCCCTCCCTAGCTACTTCCCCTGGTTGTTACCTGTAATACTGCATCGTCTTGAAGTAGCTGCCCACCCAGAATGAGACCAAGTCTGTCTACAACCGCTCCCTACAACCCCTCCCTAGATACTTCCCCTCCCTAGCTACTGCCCCTCCCTAGCTACTGCCCCTCCCTAGCTACTTCCCCTGGTTGTTACCTGTAATACTGCATTGTCTTGAAGTAACTGCCCACCCAGAATGAGACCACGTCTGTCTACAACTGCTCCCTACAACCCCTCCCTAGCTACTTCCCCTCCCTAGCTACTGCCCCTCCCTAGCTACTTCCCCTGGTTGTTACCTGTAATACTGCATCGTCTTGAAGTAGCTGCCCACCCAGAATGAGACCAAGTCTGTCTACAACCCCTCCCTAGCTACTTCCCCTGGTTGTTACCTGTAATACTGCATCGTCTTGAAGTAGCTGCCCACCCAGAATGAGACCAAGTCTGTCTACAACCCCTCCCTAGCTACTTCCCCTGGATGTTACCTGTAATACTGCATCGTCTTGAAGTAGCTGCCCACCCAGAATGAGACCAAGTCTGTCTACAACCACTCCCTACAACACCCTCCCTAGCTACTTCCCCTGGTTGTTACCTGTAATACTGCATCGTCTTGAAGTAGCTGCCCACCCAGAATGAGACCAAGTCTGTCTACAACCGCTCCCTACAACACCCTCCCTAGCTACTTCCCCTGGTTGTTACCTGTAATACTGCATCGTCTTGAAGTAGCTGCCCACCCAGAATGAGACCAAGTCTGTCTACAACCACTCCCTACAACACCCTCCCTAGCTACTTCCCCTGGTTGTTACCTGTAATACTGCATCGTCTTGAAGTAGCTGCCCACCCAGAATGAGACCAAGTCTGTCTACAACCACTCCCTACAAGTCTGTCTACAACCGCTCCCTACAACACACCCTCCCTAGCTACTTCCCCTGGTTGTTACCTGTAATACTGCATCGTCTTGAAGTAGCTGCCCACCCAGAATGAGACCAAGTCTGTCTACAACCGCTCCCTACAACCCCCTCCCCAGCTACTTCCCCTGGTTGTTACCTGTAATACTGCATCGTCTTGAAGTAGCTGTCCGCCCAGAATGAGACCAAGTCTATCTACAACCACTCCCTACAACACCCTCCCTAGCTACTTCCCCTGGTTGTTACCTGTAATACTGCATCGTCTTGAAGTAGCTGCCCACCCAGAATGAGACCAAGTCTGTCTACAACCCCTCCCTAGCTACTTCCCCTGGTTGTTACCTGTAATACTGCATCGTCTTGAAGTAGCTGCCCACCCAGAATGAGACCAAGTCTGTCTACAACCCCTCCCTAGCTACTTCCCCTGGTTGTTACCTGTAATACTGCATCGTCTTGAAGTAGCTGCCCACCCAGAATGAGACCAAGTCTGTCTACAGGGAGGTGAATGTCATTGCTGATGCGCTGCTTCAACTCCCTCACCGTCACTGAGGGGTCGACGTCCACATTGTTCACCCAGTTGCTGTTGTATTTGATATTCACGTGTAACATGGTGGTCAGCAGCCTGGTTAGACTTCAAACACATACTGTGTGGTACAGATTGGACACTAGAAACTTACTCTCCTAGTAAAACAAAGGGATTATAAAATAAAGAAATTTATAAAAGGTTGTTCCATCTCATACTAATTCTACAATGCTAGATACAGTTTTGGTTGACAAAGCACTTAAGACAGAAAAGAAACCCTAATTTGCCATGTACATGTATATTGTCGAAAAACAAAACAAACCAGTGGGTGTAAAAAATACAAAAGATCAGGTCAAGTCAGGTCGTAGGTTTTAACATGCACATTCAGAACAAGCTGTATCAGTATCGGTACAGTATTCGATATTGATACACTACCAATATTGAGCGGTATTTTAAGTATACTCAGCTTTAAATGTATGCCCTCTCTTCTTTTCTGCTGTTTTGTGTTCGTCAGATACTAAATGGCGAATAACATTTTTGTATATACTAGTACGTCATTTCTAGTTGTGAAATGTGACCAGTCTGTAATATTTCATTTTATTTATGTCCACATCCTTCTGTTTACATCAATATATATAAAATATGACATTTATAAAAATATTTAGCTATTAGGACTTGAAGTATGAATTTATCTCCCACTGCAATTAAAAATGAAAATGCCATGGGTGAAACAACCCACCGACGGCAATTTTGACACTGCCTACGTCAATTTTTTTAAAAGTTACTTTTGCAGCAAATAAACATGACTGAAAGGTTATTTTGCTGTGTGTAGACATATTTCAAATGTACAAACATTATACACCGGCAAATAATATACACCAGGTGTATCAATTTTGCCATCATCGAGCAGCTCCTGAACTACAGCAATTTATATCTAAAAGTCCAAGGCCTGTGCTATGCTAATTATTGACATTTAATCCCACAGCACATCTTTGTATTTTATGACCAGGGAACATTTTGTTTTCAAAATCCTGATTAGTGATATTTATAGCCACTTGAAAATTAATAAACAACTACTGTTTATATTTTAACAAAATGTTCGCTGTTATGCCAACATATTACGATATATAGTGAATTAAATTTAGTCTTCAATTGTTGGTAATTTTAAAATTGACCGTTTTTAGCACTAAGTGCATTCTATCCCTATCATAGTTCAAGCTAAACAAAAATAAGCGTTATAAGGTGCTACAAATAAGAAATTATAGAAAAAAATAGTTTTCAGGCAGTGTCAAAATTTTAAATTTCATCTTTACATTTCATATTTGAAATACCATCCTTAAAACCTCTCAAATGAACGACAAGCAGACGACAACAAATCGGATCATGATTGCGCGAACCGTGCACGAGAAAACAAACTGAACGGAGTTGGAAGCATAACGCAATTTGGGACGACGACGTAGACAATATGACTGTCACTATGCCTGTGCGCATTTTCTTTTTTAGTCAGTATACCGATCGCATCTAAAATATTTAACCGACAGTTCAGTTATAATTGTAAAACATAAATAATAATTTAAACTAAATATGACAACTGTTACTACTTCCTACATTATCATCTACGTCAATTTCCAGGTTAACCGCACAAATGAAATGTCAACACCGACAAAACGAAACTTGCAAAAAACAAAAACGTACTTCCGACCGGGTGTATATAAAAGTGTAAGGAAATATATCATGATATGGGCACAAATAAAAAAAATAAAAAAAAATAAAATAAAATAAAAATAAAATAATAACCAATTTTATAATAATAATAATAATAATAAAAAAATAAAATAACTAAATAAACACAAATATAAATGAATGAATGAATGGATGAATAAAACAACGCTAATAACTAAGAGAAAACTGCCATCGGACTTAAGGCTGGTAGGTACTGGGTTCGCATCCTGGTACCGGCTTCCACCCAAAGCTAGGTTAACGACTCAATGCGTAGGTGTATTCCCACAACACCGACATCTCTTTTGCCAACCACTAACCATTTTTTTTTTTGTCCTGAACAAACAGCCCAGATAGCTGAGGTCCTGGTGTGTGCCCAAGACAGCGTGCTTGAACCTAAATTGGATATAAGCATGTAAACAGTAGAAACAACATACGAGAGAGAGAGAGAGAGAGAGAGAGAGAGAGAGAGAGAGAGAGAGAGAGAGAGAGAGAGAGAGAGAGAGAGGGGGGGGGGGGGGGGGGGGGGGGGAGAGGGAGGGAGAAGAAAGGAAAAGGCCTGCCAGATGTATTTACACGTTATACAACTGTTCTATTTGATGTGTACCGCAATGTATAATATTGTCTACAAAGCAGAAACTCAACACCACTGAAAGTTACTCCCCCGACCCCAAATTTATTCACTTGACCGTAAACCATCAGACTGTAATTATCTATTTTCTAAACTAAAATGCGAATTCATGTAATTAAGGCAAAGAAATTTTGATTTCAGTGATGACTTTATATATATCTGCTTCTGGAGACATTCTGGAGTCATTTATTGGTGGTAGCCTATAATGGCCCTTATTCCACCGCAGTTTATTTAATTGTCTTTTTTCCATTAGAATGTAACCCAGTCTGATGCGCAGTTGGTTTAGGATCGATCCCCGTCGGTGGAACTGTTGGGCTATTTTTCGTTCCAGCCAGTGCACCACGACGGGTATAGATTCTTGCTACTAATGGAAAAATTTAATGTTTTCTCTTTATGGCTATATGCTAAAATTATGAAATGTTTGAGATCCAATATCCGATGATTAATAAATCAACGTGTTTTAATGGTGTTATTAAACAAAACAAACAAACTTTTTATATGTCAAAATTACTAATGTTTGAGATCCAATATCCGATGATTAATAAATTAACTAATGTGCTCTAGTGGTGTCGTTAAACAAAACTAACTTTCTCCAATGATTCCTGTTCTATTCATGAATCATCTCTGAATCAATGGTGACGCAGGAAATATTCCATACCAGACTGTCAAATGATGATCAATGACATATTAATGTATTGCACTTATAGTTACTTTCGTGCTTATGTCCAATTAAGGTTCAATCACACTGTCCTGGGCACTTCGCATTGTTACATGAATTACAACTAATATTGTGAGTAGAGAATTTTTTATTTAACGACGCACTCAACACATTTTATTTACAGTTATATGGAGTCGGACATATGGTTAAGGACCACACAGATATTGAGAGAGGAAACCCGCTGTCGCCACTTCATGGGTTACTCTTTTCGATTATTAGCAAGGGTTCTTTTATATGCACCATCCCACAGACAGGATAGCACATACCACGGCCTTTGATATACCAGTCATGGTGCACTGGCTGGAACGAGAAATAGTCCAATGGACCCACCGACGAGAATCGATCCTAGACCGACCGCGCATCTGGCGGGCGCTTTACCACTGGGCTACGTCCCGCCCCTATTGTGAGTAGAATGAACGAAATGCACGGCGAAAAGGTCTAGTTTCAAACAAATTCTTTCTGCCCCAATGTCTCTATTGTTTTTGCCCGAATTTGAAGATTTGCTCCGATTGTTGGCACCCCCCCCCCCCTCCCCGTTCCATACGCTTATGGTCATGTGGTGATATGACAACAGCAACAACATTAACAACAACAACAACAACACCGGTAATAATACAATTATACGTTAAGTACAGCCAAGTGTGTGACATGCGATCAAACAGTAGCCGTCGAGTGATGTTTTTTACAATTCTGTATATTTGATGAGATGTCATAACATGCCATATTGTCGCGGTGTTGCTATATCTAGCCTGTCATAGGAGATATGTAGTTCCGAATACCATGCTGTGTCTTATTACGCCTGTCACAATGTAGGAGAGACAGGCTGTAGAAATAGGTTGCTTCTCCCACTGAAATAACCTATACATTTACAATGCTAATCTCAACTCAGTGTGCTGTAGTAGCCAAGACAAAAATAGTCTAACTTCACTAACATTGTCGTCAAATGTCGAATATATTTTCCTTTACCAAAGGAAAGGGCGCAGCGAGAGATTTATGAAGAGTGCAGCGGTTTTTGTAATGTAAACGATTGTTTTGTACATAACTAATCAAGATGTCGAAATCCGCAAATTAGGAGAAAACAACCCCACTGACTTGTTGGACAACTAACCAAAATGACAAGCGTACTTTGTATGTACTTTACAGTTTGGTTTGTTCGACGATACCACTAGAACACACTGAGCTATTAATAATCGACTATTGGATGTCAAACATTTGTAATTGCGACAAGTATTTCTCAAAAGAAAGCCACTGCAATTCAGTCCTTCGACCCAAGCACCTCAGGAGAGCACTCTGCCCACTGAGCTATTTCCTGCCCCTTTACAGCACAAGAGGCATATAGCTCGAGTGTCCTGTAGCGTTATTCTGTTATGTGCGACAATATAAGAGAATAACGCCGGAGGACGCTCGAGCTAAAGAGTCCACCTGACGTGTTTGATGTACAATTGTAATTGCTGATATCATCATTCAGTTGACATTACCACACAGCCCAAAACGAGCACAATGTCACTGATCTTGGAATACCATTTAGCGGCCACATTACTGTTAATCCACCAATGTCATGTAATAACAATATTAATATTTACTTGTGATTGAATTAAAATAGGTAATCGCACCTATAGCATGACTAGTGAAATGCGTGTCATAATAGGGATGGGGTGGGGTGCGGAAGGGTGTCATCTTGCCAACCCTAACCAGCAATAAGATACGCTATTCACCGAATCGATATCCAATGTAGAGAGACAGGTATTCATAATCAAAGGAAATAATACACGTTCAAATAAAACCTTACACGATATATTAATAATTATGTTTGGAAGATATTTTTATATTTAACAATAAGAAATGACTTATGCTACTACAACCAACGCTCTCCTCTTTCAGTTATACAGCATTATTTTAACATTTGTTATATTATTTGGTGAATAATTATTTTTGTTTTCCAAATATTACAGTCAATGAAAGGAAAGAAAATGTTTTATTTAACGACGCACTCAACACATTTTATTTACGGTTATATTGCGTCGAACATATAGTTAAGGACCACACAGATATTGAGAAAGGAAACCCGCTGTCGCCACTTTACAATCGATGAAGTGCCTAGATATATAATGCAGTTTTGTTATGTACACTATATGACAGAACAACATGGACCATATCACCAAATTTTCAGCTAAGGTACCATTTAAATAAATACCTAAGACATCTGAATTTTCCATATTTGTCGCTATTTGATGGGTGCCATTTAAATAATGACTTGAAATATGAATTTTTCTTCTTCTTCTTCTTTGTCACTATTAGGAGATGCGTCGCATTGATTTTTTCACATTTGTCACTATTAGGAGATGGGTTCCAGTTAATAAATACCTGAACCATCTGGATATTTCATATACAAATTGTTTCGTAAGATTCGTTTCCAGGTTTATTTTAAAAGTATTCAGCTAATTCAGCCAGTAAAGTTGAGCAAAGACCCCCAACACTATTTGGTGTATACAACATTCTGTTCATCTCGGTCACACAGACATCTTTCTAGCCGACTAAAGGGTAGCTCGCGTGTCCTCCAGCGTTATTCTATGATATGTGAGATTAACGCTAGAGATGGCTGTGTGTAATACTTCGGCTATCGTCGACGGCCAAATGATAGCCAGCTACTGTGTCTGAAATACGCATCTTTTCCTAAATCTGATGCCACAGACCTTTAGTTCGATTATTCCCGATTCGAATGATGACATTAAACTTACATGTTGTTAAACGGTTGACGAAGACGAAGAAACCCGACGCCCCTATGCGAAACTCCATTATTGTTGTGCTGACGTAGTACAAAACGTGTGGCCACCTAATGTTTAGGTGTCGTATCATGCACATTCACAAGGCGAATAGGCTACATCGGCGTTTGAGGCGCTAGTGCTATTCTCACATATAATGGAGTGACGCTTGGGCTGACTAGAGAGCAGCAGACAGTCAGATTTAAATGCTATATGAGGCTGTTGACACATGTCAGTAATTGCTACTTTGTGCCCAGAATCGTGTATTGCTTTCATGTTCTACCAACGCACATTCGCATTCACGCATGCATGCATGTCAAATGTCCTATTCTATCTTATGCCTCTAAACAGTTATTAACTAATGTATTGGTCGCGTTGTAAAAAAATATAACAACAAAAGACATTCATTTAGCTCATGCCAAACTCTTGGACATATTTCCCAAAACAGAGTACCTGCAGGGGTTTAAAACCAAAACAGCTAGTAGATAGCCTCCTACACGCATTGGTCAGGCTGCTCAGTTTAAACACACGAGTGAATTAATGGATAAGAATAAATAAATGCTAATCAATTTTGACAGGTAGTTATTTAACACAGCCGCCGCCACCACGCACGTCGATTGGTAGCGAGGTTTAAAGCGAGGAGGTGGGCGCCCTATCGCTGGTATATAACGGGAGAGCCGGTATTCAACAACACCCACTGACCAACGCGTCGACGGTTTTAACATTGCGTGTGAAAACAGTAAACAAAGGTAAGACGATTTAATATTATTTATTTATAGAAAATACCAAATTTAATGGAATGTTAGCAGAAATTAAGTTTCGCAGAAAATAAATAATTTAGCTTTGATCGTTTTGTTTGAGGTTTATAATACACACCTTTTTGAAACAATATTTAGAATCAACAACACAAACCTCGAAACAAGTGTTTCTGTGCTTCATTTTACACAGTGGCTGTAAACAACCTGTGTAGTTTATTTTTCTGTTACTTTAGTGCCTACTTCTTGAAATGTAAATACAAGAACACACTTTTGCGAAGTTTATTGCAAGAAAAATGAATCAACACATTATTAAATATCACACGTCTTCCAAACGCAAATAACCTCCTTTTAGATATATGATACAGTAAAACGATGATAATGATGGTAGAAAAATTATGATAGTGTTAAGAGAAAAACGATGATGATGATGATAAAAAGACGATAATGGTGATGATTAAAAACGATGATGGTGATGATGATAGAAAAATTATGATGTCGATGATAGAAAAATGATGATGGTGATGATAGAAAAATGATGATGATGGTGATGATAGAAAAATGATGATGGTGATGGTAGAAAAACGATGATGATGGTGATGGTAGAAAAACGATGATGGTGATGATGATAGAAAAACGATGATAATGATAATAGAAAAACGATGATAATGATGATAGAAAACCGATGATGGTGTTGATAGAAAAACGATTATGGCGATGATAAAAGACGATGATAGTGATGATAAAAGACGATGATGGTGATGGTAGAAAAACGACGATGGTGATGGCAGAAAAACGATGATGATGATGGTGATGATAGAAAAACGATCATGATGGTGGTGATGATGATGGTGGTGGTGATGGTAGAAAAACGGTGATGGTGATGATAGAAAAACGATCATGATGGTGGTGATGATGATGATGGTGGTGATGGTAGAAAAACGGTGATGGTGATGATAGAAAAACGATCATGATGATGGTGATGATAGAAAAACGATGATGTCGATGATAGAAAAAACGATGATGGTGATGATAGAAAAACGATGATGGAGATGATAAAACAACGATGATGGTGATGATAGAAAAACGATGATGGAGATGATAAAAAAACGATGATGGTGAGAAAAAGATGACGGTAATGATAGAAAAACGATGATGATGGTGATGGTAGAAAAACAATGATGGTGATGATGATAGAAAAACGATGATGGTGATGATAAAAATGATGATGGTGATGATAAAAAAACGATGATGATGGTGATAGTAGAAAAACGATGATGGTGATGATGATAGAAAAACGATCATGATGGTGATGATAAAAAAAAACGATCATGATGGTGGTGTTGATGATGGTGGTGATGATAGAAAAACGGTGATGGTGATGATGATAAAAAAACGATGATGATGGTGATGATAGAAAAACGATGATGATGGTGGTGATGATAGAAAAACGATCATGATGGTGGTGATGATGATGGTGGTGATGGTAGAAAAACGGTGATGGTGATGATAGAAAAACGATCATGATGATGGTGATGATAGAAAAACGATGATGTCGATGATAGAAAAACGATGATGGAGATGATAAAAAAAAAACTATGATGGTGAGAAAAAGATGATGGTGATGATAGAAAAACGATGATGGTGATGATAAAAAAGATGATGGTGATGATAGAAAAACGATGATGGTGATGATAAAAAACGACGATGGTGATGATAGAAAGATAAAAATGATGATGGTGATGATAAAAAACCCCGATGATAGTGATGATAAAAAAACGATGATGCTGATGATGGACAAGGTGATGATAGAAAAACGATTATGTTGATTGTAGAAAAACAATGATGTTGATAGTAGAAAAACAGTGATGTCGATGGTAGAAAAAACAATGATGTTGATAGTAGAAAACCAATGATGTTGGTGGTAGAAAAATAATGATGGTGATGGTAGAAAAACGACGATAGTGTTGACAGAAAAACGAAAAACGATGACGACGATCATAGAAAAACGACGATAATGATAATAGAAAACCGATGATAGTGTTAATAGAAAACCGATGATAGTGATGATAGAAAAACGATTATGGCGATAAAAAACGATGATGTGATAGTAGAAAAACGACGATAGTGATCGTAGAAAAACGAGAACGAAAAAAGTGAGGTGCATCGGATATTTTGAACGTTTTAATTTTCTTTAGATTATTGTGGTAGTGAAAAAAACAAAACTTGTTACATTTGTTTAATTAATAGTATAAAAAAGTGATTTCATTTATAGTCTCCTAAAGAAAAACGATGGATAGATAATTTGTATTATGATGAAACTACGATGCTTTGCGTGTTGATGGTTTGATGGTGATGATAGAAGACACACAGAAACAGAGCAGACAGCTATTACGTATGATGCAGATACAAAAAGCATAAAATTGCTATATGGTGATGATGAGCCAAAGCGTTATTAACTCCAGGATGATAGTGATGATATAAAAAACTTTATATTGATGCAATTCACTACATATGCTCACCATCATCCACAAACCCAAATATAAAAGTTTACGATGATGCCTACTTGACAAGGTTTTCAGATGACTATTCATGTAAGAAACTCGATGTATACGTTCTGAGTGTTGTAATGATATGGAACGTATTATTTCATTTAGTGTAATCCACAGAACTGCAAACGGATACAAAAAAAACTACCGAAATACCTGATCTGTACTTGGTACGAAAAAACAGAAAATATATGTTTCCACACTGACATGATAGTATTTTGATTATATAAGTTACAGATCAGTGATAAAGCTAAATTTTATTTTGGTTGGTAGAGGCTCTAAGAGCACATTGATTTAATACTATTAGATGTCAAACATTTGATAATTTTGACGGTCATGGACAAGAAATCCACTATGTTCCCATTAAGCAAGGGATCTTTTATATGACGAATATCACATACTACGGCATTTGATATGTCGTCGTGCACTAGTTGTAACAGAAACCGACAGGGATCGACCATGCATCATGCGGACGCTTTACCACTTGGCTACGTCCCACTCCAACTCAGCAATATAATGGAAAGTTATATTAGATAATATAACCATCGACTGATATTAGATTAAATATATCAATATTAATCATCAATATTGCGCAATTTAAGTCAATTATTTGTTGATCATAGCTTTGATTTTAGCCAGGGACCTAATTCACAAAGCTCTCTTAGGCTCTGATAGACAACAAATCATCCTCTTTGTAAGTATTTTAGCACTGCACTGCGAGATCGCAAAGTTGCGAGAGTTTAGTGAATTAGGCCTCAGATTATTAACACAACGTGTAAGCCACATTTATGTGTGTTTTTTTGTTAGTTCACTGGTGCTGTAAAAAAACGAGTGTTTTGTGTACATTTATCTGGTTCTTTGTGAACAAAATTATATTCCCCAATTAAATACAATACATTTGGTGAATTTGTCAACAAAATTAGATTGCTTATTTAGATACAATACATTTGGTGAATTTGTCAACAAATTAGATTCTTTAATTACATACAATACATTTAGTAAATTTGTCACTCGTACTGCATGTGGATCAATAGTAGAGCACTCGCCTGAGATGCGATAGGTCGCAAGATCTACCACCCGCGATGGACTCGGATTTCCCCCTGTCCCAGTCAATGTCTCACGATTGGTACTAATGGGAAGAGCATTACAGGGTGTATACCACCAAATCAAATCCCATAGACGACATGGTAAGATATGTGGTTAAAACTTCTACTTGCAGCGTATCAATCGACATAAACACCACGAATATAAATACTAGCACCCCTCACCGTTAAAGTAAATAAGAAAAAAATGGGGTTACGCTGCTCATTTCAGAGATGACGGGTAGCGTCTATGACTACCCTAGTTCTGTATAAAAACTGTTGTGCTATTTTTTTAGGGCCCTGACATGTTTCAAGCACAGTGGTAGTTGGTACCCTGACACAAGTTCAAATTGTATTACAGGAATTTACTGGCCAGGTGAACCAACATTTTATCACAAATAACACTGTCACATTTATCACCAATGCCAGGACGTGTGGCATTAACTGATCTATCAAAAGTTAGGTGCACATCCAACTTTGACCCAGCCGGATGTTATTTGGTTTAGTACTACCTTTAATATCTCTTGCTGTATTTCCGGTAGTAGATTAGTACCCTATGTGATGGCAGGGTAGATCTGTCTCTCCCAAATGTCGAAATAACCACGTTAGACATCAAATAGCCGAGAACTGTGCAGCGGTGTCGTTAAACAAACATTGCTTTCCCTGCCGTTGGTATACAAAACATAATTTAAGAATAATTTTACTGTTGTTTTCCACCCTACTAATCAGGCTTATACAAAATAATAATAATAATAAATTAAAAAATAAATAAAAATAAAATAAATAAATAAATAAAAACCTACAAAAATCAGTACTGGTGAAATTAAAAAAAGAAAGATTCTATATGCATTTAGTGAAGAAATCATTTCAGTTATTGTTACATTATTTTCCAGTATGACTGATCCATAATTGGTGATATTGTTCCGACACGTTACATGACGCAAGTAATTAAAGTAAGGCCACCTGCCCGCGGTCACACCCAGTTTATTTATACAGGTGTAAAAACATGAAGAGTGTCAACACTACTTATGATTAATAGGCTACCGGGTAAATATAGCAATTAAAGTATCCTGGACTTGAAAAGCTCAATGTCGATTTTCCCAGTACAATGATCATGTTGTAGTTGTTGTTTAATGTATTACGTGTCGTGTCGTAGTGGAAGTAACGTGTTACACATCTCCCAGTTTACGGATCACTGGTATGATGTATGTCTGTAATATCTAAAATGATGGTGATGATAGAAAAATGATGATGATGGTGATGGTGGTAGAAAAACGATGATGGTGATGATGATGATAGAAAAACGAGGATGGTGATGATGATGATAGAAAAACGATCATGATGCTGGTGATGATGACGGTGGTGATGGTAGAAAAACGGTGATGGTGATGATGATAGAAAAACGATGATGATGGTGGTGATGAAGATGGTAGAAAAACGGTGATGGTGATGATAGAAAAACGATGATGATGATGGTGATGATAGAAAAACGATGATGTCGATGATAGAAAAAACGATGATGGTGATGATAGAAAAAACGATGATGGTGATGATAGAAAAACGATGATGGAGATGATAAAAAAACGATGATGATGAGAAAAAGATGATAGTGATGATAGAAAAACGATGATGCTGATGATGGACCAGGTGATGATAGAAAAACGATTATGTTGATTGTAGAAAAACAATGATGTTGATGATGATAGAAAAACGATGATGGTGATGATAAAAAAAAGATGATGGTGATGATAGAAAAACGATGATGATGGTGATGGTAGAAAAACAATGATGGTGATGATGATAGAAAAACGATCATGATGGTGATGATAAAAAAAACGATGATGATGGTGGTGTTGATGATGGTGGTGATGATAGAAAAACGGTGATGATGGTGATAGTAGAAAAACGATGATGGTGATGATGATAGAAAAACGATCATGATGGTGATGATAAAAAAAACGATGATGATGGTGGTGTTGATGATGGTGGTGATGATAGAAAAACGGTGATGGTGATGATGATAGAAAAACGATGATGATGGTGATGATAGAAAAACGATGATGATGGTGATGATAAAAAAAACGATGATGGTGAGAAAAAGATGATGGTGATGATAGAAAAACGATGATGATGATGATAAAAAAGATGATGGTGATGATAGAAAGATAAAAACGATGATGGAGATGAGAAAAAAGATGATGGTGATGATAGAAAAACGATGATGGTGATGATAAAAAAGATGATGGTGATGATAGAAAAACGATGATGGTGATGATAAAAAAGATGATGGTGATGATAGAAAGATAAAAACGATGATGGAGATGATAAAAACCCCGATGATGGTGATGATAGAAAAACGATGATGCTGATGATGGACCAGGTGATGATAGAAAAACGATTATGTTGATTGTAGAAAAACAATGATGTTGATAGTAGAAAAACAATGATGGTGATGGTAGAAAAACGACGATGGTGTTGACAGAAAAACGAAAAACTATGACGACGATCATAGAAAAACAACGATAATGATAATAGAAAACCGACGATGGTGTTGATAGAAAACCAATGATGGTGATGATAGAAAAACTATTATGGCGATGATAAAAAACGATGATGTGATGGTAGAAAAACGCCGATAGTGATGGTAGAAAAACGAGAACGAAAAAAGTGAGGTGCATCGGATATTTTGAACGTTTTAATTTTCTTTAGATTATTGTAGTAGTGAAAAAAAACCCTGGTATGGTGTATGTCTGTAATATCTAAAACACAGTGTCAATTAGCAGGTAGTGAAGTAGTAACGCATATATAATAATAATAATAATAATAATAATAATATATATATATATATATATATATATATATATATCTGTCTCTCTCTGTCTCTCTGTCTCTCTCTCTCTCTCTCTCTCTCTCTCTGGTTTAAACAATATTTATTTCACAAAATAAATGGATTGGCAAACAGGCCATTGGCCTATATTATTGCCTCTCCACACATACTTTGTTATATACAATTTATAATATACACATATATCAGTTGACGTGTTCTCCAGAGAATTAGAAACAATTACATAATTTGCACTCGAACATAAAAACAAGTCTAAATGACCATTAAATTAATATACTTGTCCATGCGTACACGTACCCACGTACATAAATATACCCGGTTTCCTAAGATTAACTTACATCAGTGATTCTCGCCCACCGCCCACAGTACAGCAACCAAACTTGCAAGTGACAATGTGATGTAGGATAAATGGCTTTAATAAATTAAAACGTGAAGCGTTTTGACAGTTCGAAAAAGTTATGAATAGATTCTGCTATACGTAAATTAAGGTCCAGAGGGTAATTATTATTACCATATAACACTGTATGGAGATCAAAACCACCATTATAAAAATACATTGTTGTACGAATGTCATCATATAGAGGACAGACAAATAGGAAATGTAACGTATCTTCATATGGGTGTCCACAACTACAAATGGAATTATCATAAATATGTCTTGTATATCTATGATCGTTGAGGTCACTGCATTCTAAACGAAGTCTACAATGAATTATTTGATTTAAGCGTGATCCGAATTCTAAAAATGTCTTATTTAACCCATTTATCTGCGGGGATATAAAATTTTAAAATTTTCTAAAAGATTCTATTTGTCTTATATTTTCATCAATACTATTCCACTCACGAACTGCTGAGGGTAAAAACGATTTTCGGTATAATTCTGTTCTAGCGTGAATATATTGCAATTGGTCAGCATTACAGAGTGAGTGATTTCCAGAAACTGTTTGGGGTACCAGCGATGATAAATACTGTGGAGTTATGCCTTTAACCATTTTATAAAAGGTACATATTTTGTGAATTACACGACGTTGGTTTAAAGGACTGAATCCAGTTTCGCTATAAATTTTCTTATAGCTTGTTCCCCTAACATATTGTACGGAGGGCGTCCAACTGAAGTGTTTCTAATATATTTGCTTGGGCTTCTGTACAATTATCCCAAATATAATCACAATAGTCAAATACTGGCAAAATAAAAGATTTATATAATGTTTCTAGTGTTTTCCTTTTTAGACGATACTTTAAACTACGGAGACAATTTATCATTGGGCTAACTTTATAAACAAGCTGTTCTATGTGGCAATGCCACTGGCCGTCCATTTGGAATGTTTATGATTGTTTACATTAGTTATTTTTTAATCTCCTAAGAATATATCTGGTTGGATCTGCTTGTAGATCTTTCTAGAAAATGTGATTGATTCTGTTTTTTTCTGGTGAAAATATAACCTGCCACTTCTCTGCCCAGCTTGTTAACAAACTAAGATCCGAATTTATTGTACGACACCCCACTTAATAATCATCTAAAACTGCATAGACAGAAGTGTCGTCTGCAAATAATTTAATATTACTCTCAATATTCTCCACTATATCATTTATATAAACTAGAAATAAAAGTGGCCCTAGCACTGATCCCTGAGGCACTCCTGCCAAAATAGGGTTATTATCAGATTTAAACCTATTGATCACAGTCTTCTGTATTCGTTTTTCTAAGTAACTTTCAAACCACAGTAAAAGTCTTCCACTAATTCCCTTAGTCTGTAATTTATATAATAATCCTTTATGCCACACACGATCGAAAGCCTTACTAATATTACAGAATACCGCTTCGACTTCTTTGCCCTCATCCAATGTTTGTAAAATAAAATTATAAAGATCGGTCAATTGATACAATGTACAATCACCAGACCTAAATCCAGATTGCAAATTAGATATTATATTGTTTTCCAAGAAGACATTGGATACATATTTTAAGACACACGTTTCGAATATTTTTGATAAACAACTGGTGGGAGCCATTGGTCTGTAATTAGTACACAAGTGAATGCTGCCTTTCTTATGGATTGGAATTATAAACGATTGTTTCCAAATATCAGGAAAAATGGAATACATTAAAGACATGTTAAACAATTTTGTAAGTGGTTTGATTAAATGTTTTCCGAAAACTTTAATACTTCTATTACCAATCATATCTGGACCGTTAGTTTTTCTTACATCTAATGACTTCAATATATCGTTTAACACTTCTTCTTTTATTGAGATATCACCCAATTTGTTAATGGCTTTATATTTAGCTGGTACATCTTTATCCGGATTTTCAACTCTGGCTTGAGTAGTAAAATAATCATTCAATATATTTACAATATCTTCCCCCTCTTCATAAACAATTCCACCATATTCGATTGATGGGATCGTATATTTGAAGTTATCCTTTTTATTTAAATATTGTTTAAAGACCTGCCACCAAACTTTACTTCGTTGTTCATTATTTAGAACATTATCAAATTTTGTATTATAATCAGCTTTAACTTTACGAACATTTGCAATTACTTTATTTCGCGCCTCCCTAAAGGACTCCCAATCCTTCGGTGTATTTCTATCTTTAGCCTTCTTGTGAAATTTATTTCGTTTTCTCATTAATTTTCTAATATTTCCATTCATCCATTTCTCTCTCTCTCTCTCTCTATATATATATATATATACATACATACATAGGGGGAGAGTAGGTGAGTGAATGAGAGAGTTTATATATATATATATATATATATATATATATATATATATATATATATATATAAGAATTCCACCGAATTTAACAGAACAATCCAACAGTAACACTTTTTAAACAGTTTCTTTAAACAAATGAATACACATTTACTGAAAAAAACATTATATCATAAAGTTCATCACAATATGAAAACACACAGGGCACACTCTTAATAAAAACCTTATTTAAATAATTTACAATATGTAAACATAACGTTATGTGCAACTTTAAAATCCAAGTCAATGCATTCAGACGTTTTATCACTATAACGTATAGATTTCCAAACAGATTTTCAAGATATATGTATATTAAAACCCACATCATGCCTGTTTTCTAAACAAGAAGGCGATTTAAAATGCTGTGAAATTAATATGAAATATATATTTAAAAAATCAATAACTTGAGATGATTTTGCATTGATAGTTGATGGAAATTACAATTACACCTAAATATTAATAACTTCAAAAAATCTTTGTCCCTCGATATTACACAGCCGTATTACTCAAGTTTCCTGAAATAAAGCCGTATGGTGTAATAAACGCTGTGATTCGTTTTCATTAGAAACGCTGTGCGTTCTATTTCTGACACTGTCAGTTAATTAGGTATCGAGTTTGTGTAGAAATCCGAGCTGAAATTACAAGATATTATTTGGGTGGTATTAAAAAACCCATAAAAATAAAACACTGACACTGTTATGTATTATTTGAGTAATGTTTAAAAAAAAACCCAACAACATAAAACCCTAACACTGTCTATGTATTATTTGAGAATTGTTAAAAGCATCGATATAAAACGCTGACACTGTCTATGTATTATTTGAGTAATGTTAAAAAACGTCAACATAAAACAATGACACTATCAATGTATTATTTGAGTAATGTTAAAAAATGTCAACATAAAACAATGACACTATCAATGTATTATTTGAGTAGTGTTAAAAACGTTTCAACATATAACTCTGACTCTGTTTATGTATTATTTGAGTAGTGTTTAAAAAACATAAACATAAAACACTGACACTGTCTACGTAATATCTGTGTGGTCCTTAACCATATGTCTGACGCCATATAACCGTAAATAAAATGTGTTGAGTACGTCGTTAAATAAAAATTTCTTTCTTTTCTTTCTGTCTACGTATTATCTGGGTAGTGTTAAAAAGGCATCGAAATAAAACAATGACACTGTATTATTTAAGTAGTGACAAAAAGCATCAACATTCCCTCACCTCGTGTGTGTGTGTGTGTGTGTGTGTGTGTGTGTGTGCGCGTGTGCGTGCGTGTGTGTGTGTGTGTATATATATATATATATATATATATATATATATATATATATATATATATATCCTGTTTAATAATTTATTGATACATATATATTTGAGAATTATTGTATACTGGCACGACGTTTTGAACCGACACACTTTTTTAATCATGAGACAATAAATTCTCTGCAAGAACACCGTTTGTTTTAAAATGTTATGTCTTTTAAAACTTGTCGCCCCTACCTAATATTAGTGGCGGATGGTATATTAAATTTTATGGTATTAATCATGTCAATAAATATGTTTCCTCTAAAATTATATTTTAACGATTTTGATTTTAACGTGATATAACTTAATTCCCCATTTATAAGAAACATTTTAGGCATTTTAATAACTACCCCTGTAATATATTCATACCGAGACTACTGGGGTTAGGTGACTGGTAGGTGAGATACATATTACGTGTTTGAGACTTATTCATTCGCACACCTTAAAGACGCAGGCACTAGTCCTCATACAAAACTGTTACTAACACATGTATACAGGTATACTGTTCCCATAATTTGCGGTATTTAGCATCGCTTCCACGTAGTGTTCCTCATTTCCAAACGTCACCCCACACTCCCAACCATGTAATGAAAGAACCTTGAAAACGATAATTATTATTTATCAAAGATTAGATAAAAATCGGTGAATTATATATAAAAACTTATGATTGCAGACACCCAATTGCCGATGTATTTCTTCGTGCTTAGGTGTCGTTAAGAATTCATTCATTCATACATTTTATGAATTGCAGAGAATGGTGCGTCTAGGGACAGGATTAATCCTGATTTACGTTTCCTGCCCTTAAATGTCTTTATACATTAATAGTATCCTGCCTAATTTTATGCCAGTGCGGTCCTTCTAGTTACAAGATGTAGAAGTGTGGGGTTCTGATAATCGCACTGTTACAAATCTGGTCCTATAACTGTGTGCGCGTTTGTATATATCTATGTGCCCAAATTTTAAACCAGTACACATTTGTTTGGCTGAATAAAATTTTATTATTAGACTAAATCTATTGCACATTTCTGTCCATCACATTTCCCTTTCCTCTCCCCCTTTTACAATTCCTTATTCTAATCAAAGGCTGTGTCCATAGTAAGCGTGTTTAAACCCTCGGGATATAAGCACATTAATACCTACCAAACAAACAAGCATCAGCATAAGACACTGACACTGTCTATGTATTATTTGAGTAGTGTTAAAAAGCACCAACATAAAACAACGACACGGTCTGACCAAATACCCATCGTTCATGATGTCACTGTCTCCGCACAGAGAATATCAGGTTACCCCATGGCTAGGTTATCTGATCATATCTAAATCGTTCTCAAGTTTGTTGTCACTCTGAGAATACATGTAATAACAATTAAGCCAGATACCAACATGTAAGGCAATGCTACCCAAGCGTACAGGATTTAGGAAACAATAAGAATAAAAAACCCTCACATTTAAAAAGTAATCACTATTAATGCTTTCGAGTAAGGAGAGTGGGCGGATCCCTCACACTAAATAAATGTTTTTTTTTTTTTGCGAGGGCGCACTGGAACACCCGTGTCTAGTTCAAAAAGAGAAATTGTACAGCGACTTGTGGCATTTTAACACGAAAATCAAACACAAGTTTTTTCAACATTTTGCATTATGGTCATTATTAAAGCTTTACGTTTGATTTTTTTTCTTAAATTGCAAGTGCTAGATCAACAAAACGTCATACCAACACTGGGAATGATACTGTTGATTTGTGAAAATACACTTGTCGTGCACAGTATACAGTATCATGACCATTGGCTTGGTGGAATACGCTTATCATGTATACAGTGCTATTATTTACTTAGGTAATTACAATTAATACGTAAAAGGTTAGTAACATGACTGTTAATGTGTATGAATACGCTTATCATGTATAAAGTGCTATTATTTACTTAGGTAATTACAATTAATACGTAAAAGGTTAGTAACATGACTGTTAACGTGTATGAATACGCTTATCATGTATAAAGTGCTATTATTTACTTAGGTAATTACAATTAATACGTAAACGGTTAGTATCATGACTGTTAACGTGTATGAATACGCTTATCATGTATAAAGTGCTATTATTTACTTAGGTAATTACAATTAATACGTAAAAGGTTAGTAACATGACTGTTAACGTGTATGAATTCGCTTATCATATATGAAGTGCTATTATTTACTTAGGTAATTACAATTAATACGTAAAAGGTTAGTAACATGACTGTTAACGTGTGTGAATACGCTTATCATGTATACAGTGCTATTATTTACTTAGGTAATTACATTTAATACGTAAAAAGTTAGTAACATGACTGTTAACTTGTATGAATACGCTTGTCATGTATTATTTACTAAATATAAGTACACTTCGCATACACAAAGAAACACTACTATTAACTTATGTTAACACACTTGACATTTATAAAATAACATCATTATTAGCTTAGGTGAATACACTTGACATGTGTAAAATCACATCAATATTAACTAGGGCAAATATAAAGAAACACCACTTTTAACTTGTATGGATACACTTGACATGTATAAAGAAACACCACTTTTAACTTGTGTGGATAAACTTGACATTTATAAAATAACATCATAATTAGCTTATGTGAATACACTTGACATGTATAAAATAACATCAATATTAACTAGGACAAATATATTTAATCATGTATAAAATAACATCACTATTAACTAGTGCAATTACACTAATAATGTATGAAATAAAATTAATATTAATTTTGTTTACTAAACTTCTCTTGTATAAAGTAACAACACCATTAACGTGTGTACACACATGTATAAAATAACACTACTATTAATTTGTGTATATACACTTGTCATGCATAAAGTAAAGCCACACTTAACGTTTGTATACACGGGTGCCATGCATAAAACACTTATTAACTTGTGTACACACACTTACCGTGTATAAAGTAAAATCATTATTAACTTGTGTATATACATGAATAAAGTAACATCACTATTAACTTGTGTACACACACTTGCCAGGTACAAAATAACATCACTATTAACTTGTGTACACACACTTGCCAGGTACAAAATAACATCACTATTAACTTGTGTACACACACTTGCCAGGTACAAAATAACATCACTATTAACTTGTGTAACACACTTGCCAGGTACAAAATAACATCACTATTAACTTGTGTACACACACTTGCCAGGTACAAAATAACATCACTATTAACTTGTGTACACACACTTGCCAGGTACAAAATAACATCACTATTAACTTGTGTACACACACTTGCCAGGTACTTGTGTACACAACTTGCCAACATCACTATTAACTTGTGTACACACACTTGCCAGGTACAAAATAACATCACTATTAACTTGTGTACACACACTTGCCAGGTACAAAATAACATCACTATTAATTTGTGTAACACACTTGCCAGGTACAAAATAACATCACTATTAACTTGTGTAACACACTTGCCAGGTACAAAATAACATCACTATTAACTTGTGTACACACACTTGCCAGGTACAAAATAACACTACTATTAACTAAATTATGTCGCATGAAAGGTTAATAAACCTACTCTATGTGAAAGCGGATGCTAATTGGCCCAATTTTGGTCAAAATGAGAGACTTTTAAATGGACGGTCTGGCATATTTTGTTTCTGGATATCTTACTGCCGTGAGCAAGATTTGGCCAAGAAACAATAATCGAATAGATACAGCCAACTCCTGACCAGATTTGGCCAATTAGTTTCTAAAACCAGTTATTATTCATAGGAAGGCTAAAGAGATTGTGCCCAAATTAAATAACCTACAAATTTACCATGCTAAATACAGGCAGAAATAACTACATTTGGTGACAAAAGAAACATGTCTAACGCTATTTTATTGGTTTCAGTACATTGCTAAGTGATGTTAGATAAGTCATTACATAACAAACACAAGTTCATAGGCTCATCAGCGGTTGAATGAACTTCTGCTAACTGATCCCATATATTCTCCACG
Source organism: Gigantopelta aegis (assembly GCF_016097555.1). NCBI lineage: Eukaryota > Metazoa > Mollusca > Gastropoda > Neomphalida > Peltospiridae > Gigantopelta > Gigantopelta aegis. The sequence goes on from NC_054702.1 coordinate 114,089,187, forward strand.
TTGTGTTCACACAGGAAGTACACGTTTACGCATGCGTCGCCGATAGCAGACTGTGATGAACACCATCATGCTCGTCTTCATCCTTGGAATCAGTATCATGTCATCAATGTCAACACCACCACCCCCACCATCATCATCATCACCTCGTCCACCGCCACTACCACCACCAAGAAGAACAAGTTTATTGCATAAAGTATTACATAGCACTTATAGCAAACATACAATGAAAAATACAAATTAAATATAGAGTCAGTGACTCAGAAGGGTAGTTGAAGAAGATACTTGAAAGTATAAACCTGTGAAGAACAGATAAAAGCCAATTATAACAATAACTGGCGTCTCTGCCATATTTTGCTAAATTAATAACAATTTTCGGGGTATCACAAGACATTAGCCTATAAAACCTTGGGATATTTGGCCATCTATTGTAAATCTTATTTAAATACTGATGTCTTTAAATGTCTATATGTTGGGCAAACTAACACAAAGTGATATTCATTTTCTATAACTTTCCTATTACATAATGTACAAAGTCTCTGATCATAAGGTATATTATGATATCGACCCGTTTCACATAGTAGACTATGAGAGGATAATCGTAGTCTGGTTAGTGAACGTTTTAAGTCTGGTGATGAAATAAAAAATAAATATTTTTCAAACTCAAAATTTTGTTTGAACTTATTATAATGTTTTAATTTAGAAATAACATTGATCGTTCCATTCTTTTAAGTATTGATCCATTATCCGTTGTTTAATATATGGTAAGTAAGGCAAAACTTGATCTTGACTCCACCAGACATCTGACAGACCAAGACTATCCAACAGACATTTAACACCATACGCCCAGTTCAATCCGTTATATGAAATATTATTATTTGCGTCTACTCTTAAAATATTGTAAACATCATATAAAATGGAGTTTCTATTCGAAACTATCTTTAACCAATATTTAATAATTATTTCATATCTGCTAATAAACACTGGCATACGGCCCAGTTCACTATATACAGAGACACTGGGTGTTGTCGTTATAACTGATAAGACATATTTACAATATTTAATAATTATTTCATATCTGCTAATAAACACTGGCATACGGCCCAGTTCACTATATACAGAGACACTGGGTGTTGTCTTTATAACTGATAAGACATATTTACAATATTTCAGATGAACACGCTCTACGAGTATACCAGGGGCTTTGTGGAATCCCCACACTTTAGAGCCATATGAAAGTATTGAACCGACATAACAATCAAATAAAACATTCTTCGGAGCAATATTAACGTTAATGTTTTCAAAAATGTTAAAAAGCTTAAACATAGATCGTAAACCACGTTCAGATATTTTCTTTTGCATTAGATTACATCTGCCATTAGAATACAAATCAACACCAAAGTAGCAGAATGAATTAACAATGTCGACTTTTACACCATTGTACAAGAAGTTAGGCAACTTTTTTGGATGTCGACCTTTACTGAATACTATTATTTTAGTTTTGTTGGTGTTAACACTAAAATGCCACGTGTTACAATACTTATTCAAGCTATTAAGTAAATTTTGTAGGCCTTTGACCGATTTCGACATAAGAATAGTATCATCAGCATACAACAAGGTAACAAGTGTCAAATATCTAAACTGTATAGGATCAGCTTCACTGATATCCATAAAACTGACAAAATCATTCATAAACAGTAAAAATATAAGTGGCGACAGTGGTTCTCTCTGTTTTACACCGACAAATGACTGAATTGCTGGCGACAGTTATTATATTTAACGAACAGCTGTACGTTGTCATACATTGCTTTAATGGATCAGACAATCTTGTAACTGGCACCATATGTTTGAAGTTTCAACCACAAATAGTTCCTGTTGATACGATCAAAAGCCTTAGTGTAATCGATAAAAACACAATAACGTTTGTCCTTGTCATTAAGACATTTGCTAATGATAGAACGTAAAATAAAAATACATTCTGTCGTTGATTTACCAGGTTGAAATCCAAATTGTTCGTTATGGAGTAGGTTCGTGTTCACAGACCACAATTCCAGACGTTCCTTTAGTATAATAGAATATATCTTTGCTATAACATTCACCAATACGATACCTCGATAGTTGTTTACATCATTTATATAGTTTCCTTTTTGGGTACAGGTACAAGTGTACACTTCAACCATTCTGCAGGGTAAAAACCTGACGAAAATATGACATTGAATAAATCACATAAAATACTATTAAAAATATCATCATTAAACTTGAAGACTTCTGCCATAACACCGTCTAAACCTGGACTAGTATCACATTTCGGATTTTTAACTGCATTCCTAACTTCTCCTAATATAATATCTTTGTCTAGTTCTGATACATAAATATTTTCATCAATCACAAAATCTTCACCAAAACCATCATCATCATGATCATCATCATCATCATCATTATCACCACCATCCTCTTCACCATCGTCATCATGATCATCATCATCATCACCACCAACAACAACAACAACAACAACACAACCACCATAACCATCACCATCATCATAAACACATTCATCCTCATCATCACCATCGTCATCATAATCATCATCAGCAGTAGCAACAGCAGCGGTAGCAGTATTAACTATCGTAATTAATATTGTATTCTTTTGCTCTGGTGTTTGCATGCACTAAACATCCTTTCATAATGCTTGGTACGTGAAACACAAGCAGTAATCATTAAATGGTTTTCTAAACCAAACCTCAGTACCTTGTAACAAATTAACATCGAAATCTATAATACAACATTAAATGTATCTGAAATTTATTGATAAATTAAATAACCGGTTACTATATTAAATCTAGGTAAAATACCAATTAAATATTTATCATACTCGGAAGCGCACACATTTAAACAAAAATGTTTCTAATCAGTTATATGAGACTTGCATTTTTAACGGGACAGAATGACGGAATACGTGTCTGTAAAGAGCCTATTTACCGTTTACTTAATCTGGCACTAATGGCGAAATAACGACACAACAATAACAAACATTCTCCATAAACTGCACAATGCCGTAATGAAAGGGCGATCAACCACTCTGTATAATGGAACCTGACATGCGTCTACATGTCAAGAAACGACAATACAGCTGGTTAGCAGTTGGTACGAATGGAATTGTCTGTATTATCTGTAGCTGTACTTCCCGTCTTGTCTGGCGTTGACAGTATCTGTGGAAGACTCCCGAAACATAAAGCACAATTATCCAGTGTGATAAAAGCCGTACTTACAATAATATCTATTAAAGGTAGACATATCACATGCTGCTAGGTAATTGTGCGTGTCTGAATAGATTAACAGAGCGAGGCAAAATAGCAGATACAACTGCACGTTCATTGATTTTAGTTTGGACAGATTAATCATGACCAGTACTTAGTTAGTGAAGACAGTCAAGGACAATTGTGAAAACTATCAGTTACTGCTGAATTCACCAAACCGTATTTACAAACAGACACGCACGTACGTTGTTAAAGGGGACTAGTTGTCAACTACACGATTATAAAAAACTGTTTTTGTCATTTGGAAACACCATTTCAACTTAATTTCATGCTTATATCCAATTAGTCCTGGACACACACCTAAGCTAAAGTGGTTTATTCAGAGAGAAGAGTCGTTAAACCTCGCTCTGTGTGGGAGCCGGTACCGGGCTGCGAACCCTGTACCTACCAGCTTTATGCCCGATGGTTTAATCATGACACCACCGAAGCCGGTGGATGCTAGTCGTGGAGCACCGCTTAAAAATGGAAATACATGTAACCCAGTGAAAAAAATAACTAAAGAGACGTCAAATATGACACATTGTATAATGTATAGTGTGTGATGTAAAGTTTTCCCATTTTTATTGAAATTAGTTTCTGATAGCTCAGCATTAGTATAGAGCGGCTAATTATAATTTTATTTATATAAGTTATAAGTAAAGAAACTTTAAAGACTTCCGTTTGTCTCCCTCCTGACCCTCCCCCTTTTTGTTTTGTTAAAAACACTATCGTACCTTAACAAGTTTTAAATATAAAACGTTATATGCATAAATACATTTAGAATGACCTTTGGCCAAATTATTTCAAATTTTGTTTGGTAGTTGGAAGAAATACAGGCTGTCCAGCACACCCTTGTGAAAAATTAGGACAAAAGTAGAAAAATAGAAGTAAAAAGTAGGACAAAAGTAGGAATGAAAATATAGAATTAGTAGGACAAAAGTAGGAAAATAGAAGAAAAATGTAGGTCTGAAACTACGTAGGAACATTATTCATGCTCATATTGGGTAAACATGTGTTAAATCCAAAAAGTGGTTTTATTGAAGACAAAATAATATTTTTTGATGTGATCATCAATTACACTTTGTACCTTATTTTTATTATATCCAAAATAATGTGAATCTTATGTAACGGTCACGGTATACAGCTATTTACAGTACATATTTATAGATACAGTACACATTTATAGGTACAGCACATATTTATAGATACAGTACATATTTATAGATACAGTACATATTTACAGGCACAGTACATATTTATATAGGTACAGTACATGTTTACAGGCACAGTACATATTTATATAGATACAGTACATATTTATAGATACAGTACAGATTTATAGATACAGTACATATTTACAGGCACAGTACATATTTATATAGGTACAGTACATGTTTACAGGCACAGTACATATTTATATAGGTACAGTACATATTTATAGATACAGTACATATTTATAGATACAATGCATATTTATAGATACAGTACATATTTACAGGCACAGTACATATTTATATAGGTACAGTACATGTTTACAGGCACAGTACATATTTATATAGGTACAGTACATGTTTACAGGCACAGTACATATTTATATAGATACAGTACATATTTATATAGATACAGTACATGTTTACAGGCACAGTACATATTTATATAGATACAGTACATATTTATTGATACAGTACATATTTATAGATACAGTACATATTTACAGGCACAGTACATATTTATATAGGTACAGTACATGTTTACAGGCACAGTACATATTTATATAGATAGAGTAAATATTTATAGATACAGTACATATTTATAGATACAGTACATATTTACAGGCACAGTACATATTTATATAGATACAGTACATGTTTACAGGCACAGTACCTATTTATATAGATACAGTACATATTTATAGATACAGTACATATTTATATAGATACAGTACATATTTATAGATACAGTACATATTTACAGGCACAGTACATATTTATAGATACAGTACATATTTACAGGCACAGTACATATTTATAGATACAGTACATATTTATATAGATACAGTACATATTTATAGATACAGTACATATTTACAGGCACAGTACATATTTACAGGCACAGTACATATTTATAGATACAGTACATATTTATATAGATACAGTACATATTTATAGATACAGTACATACTTATAGATACAGTACATATTTATATAGATACAGTACATATTTATAGATACAGTACATATTTACAGGCACAGTACATATTTATATAGGTACAGTACATGTTTACAGGCACAGTACATATTTATATAGATACAGTACATATTAATATAGATACAGTACATATTTATAGATACAGTACATATAAAAGACCCCTTGCTGCTTATCGGATAGAGAAGACTATGTGGCAGCAGCGGGTTTCCTCTAAAGACATATTTCAGAATGACCATATGTTTGAGGTCCAATAGCCGATGATAAGATAAAAATCAATGTGCTCTAGAGGCGTCGTTAAATAAAACAAACTTTACTTTTTCATTGGAAAAATCGTTAGCTTCTAAATATTTGAAGCAATCATAAACATAGGACAGTTTACAAATTATGCTGAATTTGAAAATTGTTGCTAGCCCTCATTTTCAGACATTAATTATTACAGTTACACAAACGTAATATAAAAATATCATCCGTTAACATAAAACTACACGTTAGAATGACTTAACTACTTGTCAAATTTGGCTACAACAGAAAACAATTCATGTGAAATATATAAAATAACGGAAATAGCTGGAAGCAGTGCTATCATTGTACGCAGCAAATTAGCATTGCAACACTCGTGATGACATCATGGCTGTCTGCAGTGCTACAAGGATTATATAACGTTTTACAGCACCACATTTCATCCGGGTATTTTAAAGGGACATTCCTGAGTTTGCTGCATTGTAAGATGTTTCTGACTAATAAAATATTTCTACGATTAAACTTACACATTAAATATATTTTCTTGCTTAGAATATCAGTGTCTGTATATTCAATGTGTTTCTGGTCGTCTTAATATTTGTAAAAAGCCCAAACTGGATTTTGTCTTCAAATAATTTCGTACGTACGAAAAAACATATTTTAGGAAATAAAATGAAATTTACGCTAGTACAAATATTATAACGATCTGAAATACAGCCACTGATATGTTATGCAGGAAAATATATTTGATATGTAATTACAATCGTTAAAAAGTCACTGTTAGTCAATAACATCTTAAAAATTGCAGCAAACTCAGGAATGTCCCTTTAATGTAAAATGAGGTGGAAAATTATAAATAATGTGAAATTTGACATCAGCTGCTTATAAGGAGTGGTGTGACATTTTGAGTATGGAATTTGATATTGATGTTTTAAAGACTGCCAAAAACAACACAAAATTACTAAATTTTAACAGTGATATGAGAGGAAAAAATATATAAACACTAATGTGAGATAAAGCCAATAATTGAAAACCCGTGTACCAGGTCTATGTAGCAGTGCTACAACATCCGAGTATTGAAGGAGCACACTAAGTTAGACATAGCAAAAGTAACATTTGAGTGACAGAAATAAAATTCATCTCACACTGACTTTCAGGGTGTAAATGTAATATGCTGAGATAATATGGTGCCACTACCCCCCCCAACCCCCCCCCCAAAAAAAAAATACAAAAAAAATAAACCCACAAAAACCCAAACACATTCCTGTAACGGTTAACTTCCCATAATAACACGGGCAATATGCACATTTTAATAGCAATTCACGGCATTTTGAAACTGCATGTGGCAAAGTAAAATAAAAAAGTAGGAAAAAATAGGTATTTTGAAGAAAAAGTAGGGAAAATAGGACAAAGGCCAAACAGTAGAAAAAAAGTAGGAAAAGTATGATCGTTGGACAGCCTGGAAATAATAAATTAGTAGGCCTACGTACGAAATTATTTTACACAAAAATCAATATTGAAATACTACAAAACATTGCGATGTCCTAAAATGCATTGGTTACAGAGATATTCATTTTAATACTGTAAAAAATATTTTATTTACCGAAAACCTTTTAACATGGGTACAAACTCAGGCTAGTCCCTTTAATGAAATTTCTAACTGTCTAATGGCTGGCAAATACCGTACATTAATTAGGCTAAACACGCCGAAACCAGAGTTATAGGCTGAATCAAAGTGCCAGTTCAATATACTCGTATTGTATTACCTGGCATGTCTTATATTGTATTTGTATTACATTATCAGTGGTATTACATATTGTTACAGCTATCAATATTATGAGTTAGCAGTGTTTGTGGAACCAGCTTGCATACTTCTAGAACAATAATCATTATCTATGAACTTTAATAAAACCATTCATCGCTGTTCGATATGTATCTAATAGTGTGTTAAAGATATATAGTCTGCACTGGCGTAGAAAGCGGGGGGTGGGGGGTGGGTGACAAAGGGGCATGCGCCCCCCCCCCCACTTTGTGGCAGCAGCGATGGTTTCTATATATTTATACATGTATTTATATACATATGTATGTGTTTGTGCTATGTAGCACAACAGTTATCACACGTGCGTCAAAACATGTAGCATGCGTCAGCCGTAAACATTGGTAACTACGTTACCTGTTTTGGTGAGTGAAACGTTAAGTGGTATAACTTACAGCCAAAACTTTGCAACACAAAACCTTTCGGTGTTTTACCAAAACATGTATGTTGTTCAACAAAACATGTAATTATAATAATTTATAAAAAATGATTTTAAATATTTTTAAGACAAATGACAAAATGGAGTCCTCGAGAACCAATGCTTACAGACGAATTGTGGAAAACGAATATAACAATTCTGATGTCTTGCAATCGTGTTATAAGTTGAGCAACTGAATGGTTATAATGTTAAAATTGTTTGTTTAAAAATTATAAGCTGCATTCTGAGTTTTAATAAATATATTAAACAGAAATCCAGAAAGATATTTATGTTAAAACATAAGGACAATATATTTTTGGTAAGTATTTGTATAGAGTGTTGCCAACAGACGCCGTGACAATCACGAGACTTCAATAACAAGACAGCAGACCAGCTGAGAACAGACAGAAATAGTTTTTAAAATTAAGTTTTCTTTCAAATAACAGTCTTTGAAAATCATAGGAAAAAAGGTATCAAGAAATGTGCCGTGTTGGAGCCGCATCTGCAATACCTATTAGTCCATGAGCCAGACTAAAAATTCGTACCATCTGAGGGCACCAAACAAAACTGTTATAATTGTTTTATTACACCCTAGGACAAAACAAAAATGCATGATGGACTTTTCAATAGGGTAGCTTTACCTAGTTATCACACTTTTTAACATTTATCATTCAGGTGATCAAAAAATCTGAGAAATCCGTGTTTTAGTGTTTACTAAAGCACGTATAAGCCTTGCAGATCGTTACCCACAATGTTCTTTGTGGTTTTTGCATCTTTCGTAAGTGTTGATTACGGATCCGAGGGATGTAATTTGGTATCCTTGAGCATTTTGAAATATTCAAGATGGCGTCCAAGATGGCTGTCAAAACAGAACAGGAAATATCTCCAATACTTTATCAATAATGACGAAACTGTTGATGTTCATGACGGTGTTTTACGTGTCAGAGGATTAATATTGAACTACTTCCAGCTAATCAAGACATTGCAATATTATTTATATCCAAGATGGCTACCACTATAGTAATCTGAACAAGAACATTTAAATTTATTTAATTTTACATCAACTATAGCAAGAATGTCAAGTTAGGAATTGAGGGTTTTTTTTTATTCACCAAGAAATACATTTACAACAGATGCTAACTGAGATATTGCATCATCATTTAAATCCAAAATGGCCCCGAAAATGGTCGTTAGGAGTAAGAAGTGGTCATATCTTACATTCTGTTTTACCCCAAACAATAAATTTTACTTCAAATACACGGTTTTATAGGGACTTAAGGGTGCACCAATGTACGGTTAAACTATCTGGAATAAATGTTACAACATATAGACCAAGTCTATAATGCGAAACTGGCTGTGATAAATGGGCAAGTCGTAGTCAATAACTGATGTGTTGCTAAACACTGTGGAATCAGTTTTATCATTCCCATTTTCTGTCTCTTGATAATGGATACATACATATAATATATATGTACTTCATCACTACATTTCATTGACCATGACAATTTGTTTAGACAGACTCGTCCGATATCAAGTTTTCTCGCCATAACATTGTAATTTCTAGTATATGTATCCGGCTATTCCGTTATACGTATAATATTACCAAAAGGAGTTGCCATATCAGATATCAACAAAAGCAGTCTTTCTGCCAGAGGGTAAAATTAGTATGATGCCATACTCAGAATATTTGATAGATTTTTTATTTTTTAAAGTTAATCTTTTGACAAAATTAGTTACTCTTATCATTAATGTATGATTTTCTTAACCCTAACCCTAAAGTTAAGCCATTGTCTTTCTGGGGGAGGTTCCCCTCAATATCCGTGACTGTGGTTGCATTCAATTCCATAGCGCCATACCCAAATATTTCACCCAATCTTGGGTGGCCTAATAATGTACAAACATAAAATACATCATCTTGAACACCAACATTACCCAGTCGGCGAAATTTGGTTAAAGAGCTGTATTGAATCGGACGATTTCAGAGGGTGCATGGTTTAACTGTTAACAGTGGCAAAGGAAGCATCATCATCCCTTAAAGTCGATATCAGTGTTGCATGGGTAGCTGTTGGAGATACTTGGTGACAGCGGAGAAGCCAGTTAGTTCTGTCCTTTTTTTTTTATCAACAGAGAATACCTAGTCATTTTGATGACTGTAGAGATATGCTACAAGATTATGTATTTGGTTCAAATGCAGCATATCAAACATAACACATATTGTATTTAATACATTCAAACTGTTATGTGTGTACAATACATCATTCATAATTAATACCAAAACCTTTTGGCCACCCTTCGTATAAAGACTAGTAACTGATGACTTGCATGCATATGACCATTTATCACAGCAATGTTGGCATTGTGAACTATTTGATCCATGCCAGGCAACTTGTATGTAGATTGTTTTGGGGAAAGGATTGGTTTACTCTTAAACGTAGCAGTTGGTCTCACAATGATTATTTTAGGTGATACTTAACAAACATAGTGATCATTTGTTTCTTTTTGCAACCATTTTGGAATCTTGGATTCATGCAGTGATACAGTATATCTGTATTACAAAGTGATTACCAGAATTGAAATGCTTTCCATCTAACAAAACCTTGTATTTGAAGTATACATTATTCTTCGGGGATTATATGTAGAATGCAAGATATGACCACTGCTTACTATTGACGGCCATTTTCATGACCATCTTGAATTGAAATGATAATGCAATATGTCAGTTAGCAAGAGTTTGTTATAAACGAATTCCTTGGCCCATAAAACTCAGTAACATAAAACTATCTTCCCAGTTGATGTAAAATGCGATAAAGTACGATTTCCTTGTTATAAATTATGATTTGCTTATATATCAGCGGCCGTCATGGATTACAATGATGTTGCAATGCCGTAATTAGATGGGGATAGTTCAAAATGAATTTCTTGTGAATGTTGACAAGTGCATTTCAGTTTGTGTGATTAAAATTATCTATATATTGACATATAGATTAATACAGTGAAACGTTATTAAAATCTTTATCAAAAATATCCCTCTCTACTAAAACTAATTTTCTGACCTTAAGCTACTCTGCAGAAAAGTCCATCATGCTGTTTTTGAGATCCAGATAAAAAAAAGAGTTAAGTTTGGTGCCTTCGGATGGTACCAATTGGTCAACTTTTGGGTCTTGGACTAATAAGCCACTCGGTACTAGGGCGTGCTATGTTTAATCAGTTTATTGTTGTTAATGTATTATATATTTAATTAAATATTTGTGTTTACTGTACATGCAATAAGGTGCTATTTCTTTCTCATAAACACTATTCAATGAATAATATATTCAGTTACCATTTTTCTCTCTCTCTCTTTACACTTCCTTTTTTCTGTTTCCGGTCTTTGCTAGCAATTTATGTTTCTATCATACTCTTTTTAAAATTATCTGTATTTAAAAAATGTTAAAAATCAAATTAAATATAGTTGTTCCACCCCTATCCCAGTTTCTCTATGCTTCCGACGCCAGTATAATCCCATTACCACGTATATTATTTTTGTAAGACGGCAATAAGTATTGTGTAAATCAACCACTGTTTATAATACAAACAGCCGGGTGCTCCCTAGCTACATAATTATTAAGTGAACTTAGTGACGTGTGTTTGGGTAAACATAGGTTGCGTGTCCGGCTTTCAAATCCACGGTTCTGGAAGATTTGACAAACTGTCTTCGTTGTCAGCCGCTGACATTATTGATTTCTTTTTGTACTCCTCCTAAGGAATTCGGTGACGGAATTAATGTTCTTATTCTTACAAGTAAAAAAAAATGTTTCTTTTTAAGTTAACCAAGTTAACAGGCTAAATCAGATGTAGTAAATGGATCTTGCAAATGTTAATCACCATACATTATAACTAAGGCGAAAACACGATTAAAGAATGATTACAAATATAGCGATTAACACAATTATAGTGGATGGTTATACAGTTATCACCGGCATAAGGAACTAATATCTGAAATACACAAACAGCAAATCAACTTAAATTGCCAGTCATTTATTCATTGTGCAACACAATATGAAACCCCTCCCCCAAAACCAAACCAAAACCCCCAATAAAACTAAACAAAACAACAACTAAACAGAGTACAACACCAATTAAAACAGAGTACAACACCAGTTAAAATAGAGTACAACACCAGTTAGTACAACACCAGTTAAAACAGAGTACAACACCAACTAAAACAGAGTACAACACCAACTAAAACAGAGTACAACACCAGTTAAAACAGAGTACAACACCGATTAAAACAGAGTACAACACCAACTAAAACAGAGTACAACACCAGTTAAAACAGAGTACAACACCAACTAAAACAGAGTACAACACCGATTAAAACAGGGTATAAAACAGAGTACAACACCAACTAAAACAGAGTACAACACCAGTTAAAACAGAGTACAACACCGATTAAAACAGAGTACAACACCGATTAAAAGAGAGTACAACACCAACTAAAACAGAGTACAACACAAACTAAAACAGAGTACAACACCAGTTAAAACAGAGTATAAAACAGAGTACAACACCAACTAAAACAGAGTACAACACCAGTTAAAACAGAGTACAACACCAGTTAAAACAGAGTACAACACCAACTAAAACAGTTAAAACAGAGTACAACACCAGTTAAAACAGAGTACAACACCAATTAAAACAGAGTACAACACCGATTAAAACAGAGTATAAAACAGAGTACAACACCAACTAAACAGAGTACAACACCAGTTAAAACAGAGTACAACACCAACTAAAACGGAGTACAACACCAGTTAAAACAGAGTACAACACCAATTAAAACAGAGTACAACACCGATTAAAACAGAGTATAAAACAGAGTACAACACCAACTAAACAGAGTACAACACCAGTTAAAACAGAGTACAACACCAACTAAAACAGAGTACAACACCAGTTAAAACAGAGTACAACACCAGTTAAAACAGAGTACAACACCGACTAAAACAGAGTACAACACAAGTTAAAACAGAGTACAACACCAGTTAAAGCAGAGTACAACACCAGTTAAAACAGAGTACAACACCAACTAAAACAGAGTACAACACCAACTAAAACAGAGTACAACACCAGTTAAAACATAGTACAACACCAACTAAAACAGAGTACAACACCAACTAAAACAGAGTACAACACCAATTAAAACAGAGTACAACACCAACTAAAACAGAGTACAACACCGATTAAAACAGGGTATAAAACAGAGTACAACACCAACTAAAACAGGGTATAAAACAGAGTACAACACCAACTAAAACAGAGTACAACACCAGTTAAAACAGAGTACAACACCGATTAAAACAGAGTACAACACCAACTAAAACATAGTACAACACCAACTAAAACAGAGTACAACACCAGTTAAAACAGAGTACAACACCAACTAAAACAGAGTACAACACCAGTTAAAGCAGAGTACAACACCAGTTAAAACAGAGTACAACACCAACCAAAACAGAGTACAACACCAACTAAAACAGAGTACAACACCGATTAAAACAGAGTATAAAACAGAGTACAACACCAACTAAAACAGAGTACAACACCAGTTAAAACAGAGTACAACACCAGTTAAAAGAGAGTACAACACCAACTAAAACAGTTAAAACAGAGTACAACACCAGTTAAAACAGAGTACAACACCAATTAAAACAGAGTACAACACCGATTAAAACAGAGTATAAAACAGAGTACAACACCAACTAAACAGAGTACAACACCAACTAAAACAGAGTACAACACCAGTTAAAACAGAGTACAACACCAACTAAAACAGAGTACAACACCAGTTAAAACATAGTACAACACCAGTTAAAACATAGTACAACACCGACTAAAACAGAGTACAACACCGATTAAAACAGAGTACAACACCAGTTAAAACAGAGTACAACACCAACTAAAACAGAGTACAACACCAGTTAAAACAGAGTACAACACCAACTAAAACAGAGTACAACACCAGTTAAAACAGAGTACAACACCAATTAAAACAGAGTACAACACCAGTTAAAACATAGTACAACACCAACTAAAACAGAGTACAACACCAGTTAAAACAGAGTACAACACCAATTAAAACAGAGTACAACACCAGTTAAAACAGAGTACAACACCAACTAAAACAGAGTACAACACCAGTTAAAACAGAGTACAACACCAACTAAAACAGAGTACAACGACTAAAACAGAGTACATCAACAATTACAACAGAGTACATCAACAATTACAACAGAGTACAACACAAATTACAACAGAGTACAACACCAATTACAAAAGAGTACATCAAAAATTAAAACAGAGTACAACACAAATTACAACAGAGTACATCAACAATTACAACAGAGTATAACACCAACTAAAACAGAGTACAAAACCAGTTAAAACAGAGCACAACACCAATTAAAACAGAGTACAACAATTAAAACAGAGTAAAACAACTAAAACAGAGTACAACACCAACTAAAACAGAGTACATCAACAATTAAGACAGAGTACATCAATAATTAAAACAGAGTACAACACCAACTACAACAGAGTACATCAATAATTAAAACAGAGTACAACACCAACTACAACAGAGTACCTCAACAATTAAAACAGAGTACATCAACAATTAAAACAGAGTGCACCACCAACTATAACAGAGTACATCAACAACTAAAACAGCGTACAACACCAATTACAACAGAGTACATCAACAACTAAAACAGAGTATATCAATAATTACAACATAGTACATCAACAATTACAACAGACTACAACACCAATTACAACGGAGTAAATCAACAATTAAAACAGAGTACAACACCAATTACATCAGAGTACATCAACAATTAAAACAGTGTACAACACCAATTACATCAGAGTACATCAACAATTAAAACAGAGTACAACAGCAATTACAACATAGTACAACACCAATTAAAACAGAGTATAACCGAAACAACCAGAATGCATTAGATCAATTATGAGACATTGTTGATGTCTTGTGTACAAGTGCGTACATCAAACCGGCTACTGTATATTATGTAATCAGTTTTGTATGTGATGTTTAATTATGTACATAGGCGTACGGGCTCCCACTTTTGAAGGGGTGGCTTTTGCCCGAATGAAACGAAAATGTCCGAATCATTTATATATATTAGCATTAGTAGCAAACAACCACATAGGGTTTCAAACGAATCTCTACGCATTTTTTTACATGTTGATATTCGAATGATGGAAATACATGGTAAAACGGTCTCAGGTTAGCATATTTCCCCCGAATATCTATATAAATTTCCCCCGAATTTGAGGTTTTGTTTTAGTTGTTGTTTTGCCCCCCCCCCCCCCCCCCCCGGTCTCGTTCGCTTATGATTATGTATGTTCTATGGATCACTAATCTGAAATGAAATGTATTATTATACATTATATATTCATCGGATACAAGCAGCTAGAATCTGTAACACGCCATTGAACAATGAATGAATGTTCAACGACACCCCAGCACGAAAAATACATCGGCTATTGGGTGTCAAACTATGGTAAATGCAACAATAATGTGATGATAACCATCAATATAAAAATCGCCATTGAACATAGAACATGCAGAATCATGCAGTTGACGTTTTTTTGCCCTTCTGATTATGTTAGTTATGTAAATCAGTCAGGATCGAAATAGAAATATCATACAGACTTGCCAAACAACTTTATTAAAATATTAACGTGTTGTAGCTGCTTGCTACAAGAGCTGTAATAAACAACTACAGCGTGGTGTTGTTTTCAGATCTACATGATGACCATGAACCAGTCAAGCCTCAGAACCATCTTGGTGTTCCTGTGTGCAGCGTTGACGGTTGTTCACTGTTTCTACCCCATCCTGAGTCGCGGCGAGTCGTACTCCAAGAAACATTATTACAAAGACACCCAGGTATGTTTTATACCACTGACTGTTGTGTCCATCTTATCTTAATTCATACCAAAACCATTACTACAGCGAGAGAGAGAGAGAGAGAGAGAGAGAGAGAGAGAGAGAGAGAGAGAGAGAGAGAGAGAGAGAGAGAGAGAGAGAGAGAGAGAGAGAGAGAGAGAGAGAGAGAGAGAGAGAGAGAGAGAGAGAGAGAGAGAGAGAGAGCCAGGTATGTTTTATACCACTGATGGGTTGTGTTTATCTTATCTTAATTCATACCAAAAATATTACTACAGAGAGAGAGAGAGAGAGAGAGAGAGAGAGAGAGAGAGAGAGAGAGAGAGAGAGAGAGAGAGAGAGAGAGAGAGAGATATGTTTTATACCACTGACGATTGTATTTATTTTAAGTCAGGAGTCATAATCAAAGCAACATTACTACAGAGGAAATCGGGTATGATTTATATCATTGACGATTGTGTTTATTTTAAGTCACAAGGAGTCATAATCAAAGCAACATTACTACAGAGAGATGTTTTATACTACAGAATTAGCTTTAAGCTTCGGAAAAGGACAACATAAATACTGTATTAATTTTACTAACAATGTGTTCTATGAAAACAAACCCCAAACAAAATGAAAGCTCCGTTCTACATGAAGAAATCCCATCTGAAGTTTAGGACGGATTTGTATTTGGTGAATATTGTACACAGCTGCATTCTCTAACAATATGTATTGTGTACTTGCTCTGGTATGCAGACCACGACTCCATCGTTTTGCAAAGAATCACTAACCACTAACAACTATTTATTAAGCAAAGTTCTATCATGGACAGACAGTCAAGATAGTTGAAATGTGGGCCCAGAACAGTGTGCTTGAACCTTAACTGGATATGAGGAGGAAGATAAATTGAAATGTAATGATTGCAAGAGTAGATACAAATACACAAGTTAATCGTGTATTAACAAGATCCCTTTGCTACTATTCGGTAGTATTAGCCTTCGTTGCGGCAGCGGGTTTATCCTCTATCTAAACCAGGTGTAAAACTAATCATATGTTAGACACCAAACTATCCTGAGTGTTCAGCTTCAGCAAGACTCAGTTTGTTTCCCCCAACGAAATAAACACGCAATCTGCTTTTTCATGGGTTTATGTTTTTCAACATCAAATTACTTTAACATATCTTAGATATAAAGCATTATACGGATAAATACAACTGGAATGACTTATGCCCGAATTATTTCAAACTGCGTTTGGCCGTTAAAAAATAATAAATCCGTACGTAAAATAAATATTTTTCACAAAAACAAATCGAAACTGAGATACTACAAAACAGTATAATATCTAGTAATACATTAGTTATAGATATTTATTTTCTCAGCAAGAAAATAAATAATTTAAATATTTTATTTGCAAAAAACCACTTACAATGACTACAAAGCAGGACAGCCCCTTTAACGTAACTGGTTAACGAGAGAACAATTTGACTTAAATCAGATCGTGCTTTCACTCCATCTGGGACCTCGTGAGATAGGAAATCAATACACATTTGTCGTCTGCTTGTACAGTCAGCCGTCAGGTGTCCACTAGGAGTGTGGGATGGGTAGGGTTGGTCGAGCAGACGTTGCCCCGCGTCTCAAGGGACGCCTCGCAACAGAGCTACACTAGACACTAGTAATTACAGGTGTCTTGTGTAGCAGCAGCTGAAAATTTATATATCAGGCCCCAACCTTCACCTTTTGTAGATAATAGCCATGAGCCGGAAATCAACTGATTAAGATCGCCGAATCTGCAAGATGTTCCTCATTGTGTGTGGCAGAAATGAATATTAATTATTTAGCACGCCGTAACACAATAAGCTACACCTGCATACACCAACAGGATTGACCGGAAACAAAGAATGACATTAGCATATTCATTTACACGTAAGAAGAACACATTGCTGCTGTGTTGTGACAATTTAGTAAATATTCACGACATACATTGGCACTTGGAGACAATCAGAAATAACGTATCAGCAGATCAATATAGCAAATTCGTTAAAATATTTCTAAGAAATACGAACACAAACACGTTTAATAAACTCACATTGTCGCCTCACCATATAAGATCATTTACTAATATACAATACAAACACAACTACTATACTGTTTGTCCTCAGGCCTTTCATCATACTTTAATACTATACAATCCACAAGTGAGCATTAAGATGGAAAATGGTACATTTTCATGTAAGCTGGATTAGTGAATAAAGCCAGACGATATCGAAAAATGGCGTGTGACAGTAAGCAAATTAATGTGGATGATATGTTCTAAATGGTTAAATACTAAAGCTAATAAACAGATATGTTCGAGATTGCAGATTTAATCGCGAACCTTGTGACACCAAGCTTCATAGACAATCTAGAAGCAAAATTCAAACACTTTTGTAAAGCACTTGTCAGTGTAAAATTACAGTTGTCAAGGGCTTTTACATTCAATGTATTAAATTGGTAGGCTACACATAGCACTCATATATTTTTCATAAGTATTGGTATCCAATATTGGTATTGGTGATAAAATGACGCTACCTAGTAAAAACTGTTTACATTATCAGCTAACAAATTTTAAAATTACAAGAAAATAAACTTGAGGAATGTAAATTTTAATATTTATCAACAGATATATGCAATTGATGCATTTTAAAAGATGATTTTGTCAAATTCATGTACTTTTTCCATCGGTTTTGACACATTCAAGTGGCTTTAACTTTAATGAAACCAATAACCAAACGTACGAGCGGTAAAAACAACAATAGTATTCTCTGTGTATTTTCCACTGAAGTCTGAACTATTTCTAGTTCTCAGTGTACTGATGAGTATTTTCTCTAGTGATGACAACTTAGTGAAACCAGTAACTAAACTAACCACCAGTAGAAAGAACAATAACAGTCGTCAGTGTATATTTTCCACTGAAAGTCTAACTAGTTCTAGTATCACGTAATGATGGGTATTACACTTTGTGAAACCAACGAACAGTAGAAAATACAACAGTCTTCTATGAGTATTTTTCACTGAACCTGACTAGTTCTTGTTCATGATGATACTGATGAGTGTTTTCTACAGTGTCCACTATGTTCATGATGATACTGATGAGTGTTTTCTACAGTGTCCACTATGTTCATGATGATACTGATGAGTGTTTTCTACAGTGTCCACTATGTTCATGATGATACTGATGAGTGTTTTCTACAGTGTCCACTATGTTCCTATTTTCAGTGCTCCAATTACATGGACGAGTGTATTCCCTGGAAGACGAAGTGCTGCGCTGGAATGGCCTGCATGAACCTCCGTAAGGGATTCTGTCTGTCCGCCATTGAGAAATGCGTGTGCCAGAAACAGCGAGACCAAGGGTTCGATTCCATGTAACCACAGAACAGTAATCTCTTAAACACTCTGTAATTACGAAACATTAACATTTTCTACATTTCGTGTATCTTTCTTAACAGGAACAGCCATCTTTAAAATGAATGAAACTACGTAACATTTCTTTAGATATAATGTAACCATGTAACCAAAGAATAAGGACATTCAAGATCAGCAACCACTCTCCTAAATATTGTAAATAACTTTGTAACTCTGTTTGTGTTTTCGTGTGTATCAGTCTGTTTCTCCTGTACATGTATTGCTATTCTGTGTGTTAATAAAGAATTTGAACTTGAACTTGAGTTGATTTTGAACAAAACGTGCTGAGATTTATTAGACATTTCCCAATATAAAAACAAACAAACAAACAAACAACAACAACATGAAGGGAAGGAACAACCATCTCCAAATTATCTTGTATCACAGAATACACAATTACAGAACAGAATGACACTAACTGCTAGACACCACGTAACCACACACTAATAAGAATACTGTCTACTAAATAACAACAACACTGTGTTACCTCAAGACAAGAAGAAAACAATCTATTAGACATGGAACCACAAAATAAGAAAACCACCGGTATCTGCTAGAGACGATATAACCACACAATAAGAACAATAACATTTAATTATGGAACAAAAAGAATACAACTACTAAATACCAATCACAGAACAAGAACATTACCTGTTATATAACATATAACCAAATAACACGAAACCAAATTTCTAGATAACACGTAACCACAAAACAAGAAGAGCACTAACTGCTAGATAACACGTAATCACGAACTAGCCGCTAGATAACACGTAACCACGAACTAGCTGCTAGATAACACGTAACCACGAACTAGCTACAAGATAACACGTAACCACGAACTGGCTGCTAGACAACACGTAACCACGAACTGGCTGCTAGACAACACGTAACCACGAACTGGCTGCTAGACAACACGTAACCACGAACTGGCTGCTAGATAACACGCAACCACGAACTGGCTGCTAGATAACACGTAACCACGAACTGGCTGCTAGACAACACGTAACCACGAACTGGCTGCTAGACAACACGTAACCACGAACTGGCTGCTAGACAACACGTAACCACGAACTGGCTGCTAGACAACACGTAACCACGAACTGGCTGCTAGATAACACGCAACCACGAACTAGCTGCTAGACAAAGAAAGAAAGAAATGTTTTATTTAACGACGCACTCAACACATTTTATTTACGGTTATATGGCGTCAAACATATGGTTAAGGACAACACAGATAATGAGAGAGGAAACCCGCTGTCGCCACTTCAAGGGCTACTATTTTCGATTAGCAGCAAGGGATCTTTTATATGCACCATCCCACAGACAAGGTAGTACATACCACGACCTTTGTCATACCAGTCGTGGTGCACTGGCCCACCGACGGGGATCGATCCCAGACCGACCGCGCATCGAGCTGTACCACTGTGCTACGTCCCTAGCTGGTAGACAACACAACACCATAGAACAAGAACAGTATCTGCCAGAGAACGCGGAATCACACAAGTCCTATTTGCTAGATATCATGTAACCACAAAAATAACGAACTCTATATGTCAGATAACACGACCAGAGAACGCGGAATCACACAAGTCCTATTTGCTAGATATCATGTAACCACAAAAATAACGAACTCTATATGTCAGATAACACGACCAGAGAACGCGGATTCACACAAGTCCTATTTGCTAGATATCATGTAACCACAAAAATAACGAACTCTATATGTCAGATAACACGGCCAGAGAACGCGGAATCACACAAGTCCTATTTGCTAGATATCATGTAACCACAAAAATAACGAACTCTATATGTCAGATAACACGACCAGAGAACGCGGAATCACACAAGTCCTATTTGCTAGATATCATGTAACCACAAAAATAACGAACTCTATATGTCAGATAACACGACCAGAGAACGCGGAATCACACAAGTCCTATTTGCTAGATATCATGTAACCACAAAAATAACGAACTCTATATGTCAGATAACACGACCAGAGAACGCGGAATCACACAAGTCCTATTTGCTAGATATCATGTAACCACAAAAATAACGAACTCTATATGTCAGATAACACGATCAGAGAACGCGGAATCACACAAGTCCTATTTGCTAGATATCATGTAACCACAAAAATAACGAACTCTATATGTCAGATAACACGACCAGAGAACGCGGAATCACACAAGTCCTATTTGCTAGATATCATGTAACCACAAAAATAACGAACTCTATATGTCAGATAACACGGCCAGAGAACGCGGAATCACACAAGTCCTATTTGCTAGATATCATGTAACCACAAAAATAACGAACTCTATATGTCAGATAACACGACCAGAGAACGCGGAATCACACAAGTCCTATTTGCTAGATATCATGTAACCACAAAAATAACGAACTCTATATGTCAGATAACACGACCAGAGAACGCGGAATCACACAAGTCCTATTTGCTAGATATCATGTAACCACAAAAATAACGAACTCTATATGTCAGATAACACGACCAGAGAACATGAAGCTCTGGTTAGAGTTTGATGTAATGTGATGAGTTGTTTATACCGACCACCCAATAAAACTAATAAAGGAAACCTGTTTAGAGAAGTAACATAAATATAAGTGTATAAGATAAAAAAATTAACATACTTCTTTCTCCTCTATAAAATGGTGAATTCTTTTTTAATACTAGGTACCCTAGCAGTAGTTTTGATTATGGACACTATTGATATGATGTAATAACGTACAACTATCAGTTAACCAATACGAATTTTTAATTAATTAAATTGGGATATTTCTGATTTCAAATTGAATTTTATAAAATTATACACACCAGTAGTATAGGGGGTTACTACTCACACCCATCACACCACACCATACCACCCACCCACACCCCCAACAAACACACATCCTGAAATAAGTAAAAACTACATTTCCTTGCTCGTTACGATTATTCAAAGTAATTTGAACTTAAGAAAACAGATAGCATACTGATGTATACATATTCATAGAACCCCCCTACCCCACAAAAACCCCCCCCATGAAACAAATAAGAAAAAACAATTTTTTAAAAACCTAACAAAAACTACCGAATCAGGACTTTTCATAATCATATTTTGTATGGACATAAATGAAGTGAAAACAAACAACTGTTTTAAAAGGAAAACGTAAACAGCATGGATATACAACAAACTTTTGAATGAACAGCGTAGGTTGCCAAACATTTTCGTTTTATTAGGGTACATTTACAAGACGACACGAAGCAAGAACTTCATGGAGTTTAGATGACACCAAGAACTCACGATCCAAGAAAGTAAATGGAATTATTTACCATCCTCGACTTTTCTCGTCCCTGAACCAGGGATAGAAACACATTTAGAGTGAAGAGGTTGGAGCTGTTTTTCCATCATGTATCACATTACAGATAATTCCATTGCCACAAATGACCAATTGTTGTTAGTGGCGTGACTGGCAGATTGATTTCCATGGTCACAATGCCGCTCTTAGACTACCTGGAAAACCATTCTCCCGTCGTATTCCCACAGGCAGTGGTGGTGTCCGGGAGCCTTTTACCGATTACTTTAATGTTCTCAGTTGGGAAAACCTAATATGCTAAGGTGTAACGCTAGTCAGTTTTGATCCCAGGTGAAATATGTCTCTGTGAAATCCACGGTACCACGTGGCTATGTTAAATCCACTACACCATGGGCTAAGTTTCAAAACAAACAAAGGGGCGGGATGTATCCCAGTGGTAGAGTGCTCGCTTGATCACCGCCGGTGGGCCCATTTGGCTATTTCTCGTTCCAGTCAGTGCACCAAGACTGGTACATCAAAAGCCGTGTATATGCTATCCTGTCTGTGGGATGATGCATATAAAATATTCCTTACTACTAATGGAAACATGTAGCGGGTTTCATCTCTAAGACTATGTCTAAATTACCAAATGTTTGACATCCAATAGCCGATGATTAATACATCAATGTGTTCTAGTGGTGTCGTTAAACAAAACAAACTTACAAAACAAACTTTCAAAACAAACTTATAAATAAGCGGCTGTATTATACATGATTATTTATACCAACATCAAGCTGTGTCTGGAGACGTCAGGTCCTGTAAAATGTTGATTATATGAGCGGCATATGTGACAGGTGACAAGTTTGTAAAGGCGATCTGGTTACACATAATGGCTTTGACATCCAGTGCTGACACAATACAATGAAAACGCGCCTATAAAACAGTTGCCTGATGCTATTTTTATAAAAGTAAACACATTAGAACAAGTTTGTTAAAGTTTGGTTTGTTTAACGACACCACTAGAGCACATTAATTTATTAAGCATCGTCTATTAGATGTCAAACATTTGTTAATTTTTACATATAGTCTTAGAGAGGAAACCCGCTACATATTTCCATTATTAGCAAGGGATCATTTATATGCGCCATCCCATAGACAGAATAACACACATACTGGCTGGAAGGAAGGAAATGTTTTATTTAACGACGCACTCAATACATTTTAGTTAAGGTTATATGGCGTCGGACATATGGTTAAGGACCACATAAATATTGAGAAAGGAAACCCGCTGTCGCCACTTCATGGGCTACTCTTTTCGATTAGCAGCAAGGCATCTTTTATATGCACCATCCCACAGACAGGATAGCACATACTACGGCCTTTGGTATACCAGTCGTGGTGCACTGGCTGGAACGAGAAATATCCCAATACTGGCTGGAAGGAAAACACATTAGAAGTTTCATAATTTCGTTCTGGTATTACGCTAGTTACAGCTCAAACACCAAGGCATACAGAGTGTTTATATTCAGAGTCCAGCATGGCTTTATACACTGTTTATTAGATGTCAGCTACTTAGTTTAATATATCAATAGTTACGTTATGCTAGGCTTTGACTACCAACTGCCACACAAAGTTGGACAACGTCGTGCTCTCACGACTTCTGCGACTGTCCAAGTGCTAGTCTGAACACTGTTACAACTCGATTTTCGTTGTATACTTCCACGACGGCCATCGTATCTGATTCAAAAAGTCACTCCCAGTTGTTAGTCTGAGCGTCAAACTGAATTCAACCGGACCGTCGGTCATCAACCTACTAATCATCTAATATTGATTATACTAGGTGCCTTTGATATTTTTTTCAAAAGAGCGATTTAAGACAGGTGACTACTTCTATGAAAAAGACTTCTTGCTGCTAAACCAAGATAGAAACCTTTATGATACTAGCTGGTTTTATTCATATTAATAAAATTAATTAACATAGCTTTTCACAGGCAGCTGAGGTATATGGCTAGGACAGCATGCTTGAATCATAACTGGAAATAAGTACGAAACTAACTGGAAACTGCTGCTTAAATTAGTAATTAGAAAAGCAAACAAAGAACTTGGAGCAAAAAAACCAAACCCGACAAATTAAAAACGAAGACAAAAGTGAAATTTGATCAGTTTTTCCCCCGCATTACGTTTTATAAAATATTTGTAAAGAAAATGCAAATGAAGACGATTAAAAAAGAATCGTAGTATATTAAACAGGTTGATAATGCCAGGTATATATCAGTTACAAAATTAATTTGAACAGAGAAAAATATATATCATTAAAAAAAAATATATATATATATTCCAAAGAACAGAATTTGTGCCCTATTGTTTTACATGCGCTTTTATCTGAGTCTACGAAAATGTGCTCCAAACGCTGCAGTTGTTGGATATACGAGATGGACACCAGCGAGTGCAAGACAACCAGTAGCTATAGCAAAGCATTGGTGCAGACCACTCAAACTTAATTTTAATAGGCTGAATTTTAGAGTTTTTTAATGAATAAGGTTCACATTGTAAACACTGGCATTTTAGATTTCACTGAAAATTTAGTGCTCTGGGTTTTAATAATACAATGAATCTTTTTAATAATCCAATTTCAATAACAGAAACGGAAAGAAAAGCATTATATGGTTTCAAAATTAAATGAATAATGGAGGAAATGAACTCTTAGAACTTTTAAACATGGTTTTACCACTAAATTGTATATTACTACGCCTATACCTAAGTCATATCGACGTGTGTTATCAATGTTTCGTAGTTGTACCGCGCCTTTAAGGTTAGAAATGGGTAGATATGAAAATTTGGAGATTCACAAAAGAACGTGTTTTAACTGTCTTAATTATGTAGAATCTGAAGAACATGTTCTTATTCACTGTCCTCTTTATGATGATATGACAGTAGATCATTTTAAAAAGGCAGTAGCTGCTGTAGTAAACTTTAATAACCTTTTAGATAAAGAAAAAATGTCATTACTTTTAAGCCACCAGAATATTATTAAAATTAGAGCCAAAAGTTGCCATCTTATTTTATCACGTTGACAATTTTGTTTTTATTCATATAGACATATACATATTTTAGGACTTTTAGTTTTACGTCTTGTAAATACAATACGTTTAAATGTTTTTAATAGTTTTAAAGTCTCTCATAACTCCATAGGAGTGGCTTGTATACTTTTACTGCTGTATTACTCTATTATTACTGTTGAACTCTTGTTTTATTGAGACGTAAATAAAGAATCGAATTGGCTAACTTCGCCGTGGCAGTTGATTGTCTGACCCTAGCATTAGAACAACCGAGAACGCACAAAAGGATGCACAAACATCTTCAAACTAACTGATCCGGAATCGTTATTCTGGGATAATTAATAGGTTTGCAGGTGGTGGAAACGTTTCTGTATGAGTAGGTAAACGGAGCCACTGAGCATCCCAAAGTTGCATCATCCCGCCAAAATTATTTATTAACTATTGTTTTCAAAAATAAACATTATATCTTCAAGTTATTATTAAACAAAACTTATTGGAAAGACTTTAGAGAACGACCGGCGGAATTGGGCGCGTTCAGTTGAGGCGAACACTTCGTATTTTAATGCCAGGCGGATGTTGCAGACAAGTTTGCTGTCTTTGTGCAAACCATATGTTTCGGCCGGGACTATTTAGCTGCCGACAGTCAAGTTGCCAGATTTTGTGTATTCTTTGATTTCATAAGATTTTGACAAATAAGAACCGAGTTGTACTGATCGACATTCTGTTCACACGACGTACACACACATTGAAATGTAGACATTCTCGATTTGTATAGAATCGATTAATTTGTAATTACAACGAATAAATGTAAAAATAGTGAATTATTGACTTTCAACTTTGAGATAGCACCTTTAAAATTTACGTTACTGAGCCGAATTTATATTTTCTTAAACACCTACGCTTAAACATTACCAATCCATGTAGTAAAACACGTGCAGGGATGAAAACAGGCTTAGTACAGTCTGTCCTTACTTTATGTAAAGTGATTGCAACTGACTGGTTCCTCGGACGGGATCTAGCTCAGTCAGTAGAGCGCTCGTTTCAGGTTCTAGCGTCATAGGATCGAATCTCCTCAGTGAACCCATACTCTGTTTTTTTCCGTCCCAACCAGTGCACCACAACTGGTATATCAAAGGCCATGGTATGTGCAGTCCTGCCTGTGAGTAGGTGCATACAACAGATCCCTTGCTACTAATGAAAACAAATGTAGTGGGTTCCCTCTCTAAGACTATACTTCAGAATTACCAAATGTTTGACATCCAATTGCCGATGATTAGTGTAATTTGTTTAGTATCTTTTTTGTTTACAAAGAAAGTTTTTGTAAAAAAATTATGAGTTGTTACGGATTTAAAACTTGATAACATCTTCTTACATGAGTTTTATTATTATCAGTCCACTACCGGTCCAACTGGAGGGGACTATAAGTTTCATCTCCGTCCGTCCGTCCGTCCGTCTGTCTGTATGTCCGTCCGTCTGTCCGACATATAATTTCCCAGATGGGCTTTCTTAGAATGCCTTGAGATATTGAGCTGATTTTTTTTGTGTGTAGATTTATCATATATTGTTACAGATCAAGCTTGACTTTCGTGGAGATTTACCCATTTTTGACGGAGTTATGGCCCTTGAACTTATGAGATGTGAAAATGTGTTTTCCACTCTTCTTTTTCAGAAGGCCTTCAGATATTGAGGTGAAAGTTTGTGTATAATGTACTGTTACAGAATAAGTTTGACATTTCATTGTAAATGACCCATTTGTCACGGAGTTATGGCCCTTGAACGTAGAGATTTAAACATTTGTCACGGAATTATGGCCCTTGAACGTAGCGATTTAAACATTTGTTTTCCGGACGTTTTGCAATGCCTCAAGATATAGAGATGACATTTTGTATATTTCTTTATCATGTGCTGTTACTGATTTAGTTTATCTTTCATGGTGATTTACCCACTTTTCAGAGAGGTATGTCCCTTAAATTTAGGAGATACGAAAAACGTTTGGGTTCGGTAGCGGACATGTATTGCCTTAGCAGTACTCTCATACTGCTTGTTCAATTTATAGTTATATGCTAATTCATCGGTTCTCCTTTGACGCAAACGGACAACAACCTATTATTTTGTTATCCTAAAAATTAAAATAGCAGTGAAAGTATAAAATTATACTCTGATTTGGAACCAGTACTAGGATGCGAACTAAGCACCTATCAGCTTTACACAGAGGCTAAAATGGAAAGTAAGCTGTTATGATACAGATGAGAATACCGAATAGCAGAAGTATTTTCATTTATTTCAACTTAGTTTTGTGCTTATATCCAATTAAGGTTCAAGCACGCTGTCCTGGACACACACCTCAGCTATCTGGGCTGTCTGTATGGGACTGTGGGTTAGTTATTAGTTGTTAGTGATTAGTGAGAGAGAAGAGTGGTCTTACACCTACCCACTGAGTCGTTAAAACTCGCTCTGGGTGGGAGCCGGTACCGGGCTGCGAACCTTGTACCTACCATTCTTATGTCAGATGACTATCCACGACGCCACTAAAGCCGATAGCAGAAGTAAATCGACTTGCCCGATAAAACGATGAAAAGGGAGTTAATCTAGAATGTTTTTCATTCTATTTCTTACTTGGATTATCTCGCTTAGCTTACAAACGTAGTGCTTGGAAAATCTAGTTAGACTCGGTATATACCAGGTAGCAGGCACTTATATAAAGTTTGTTTTATTTAACGACGCCACTAGAGCACATTGATTTTTAATCTTATCATCGGCTATTGGACGTCAAACATATGGTCATTCTGACACTGTTTTTAGAGGAAACCCGCTGTCGCCACATAGGCTACTCTTCTTTACGACAGGCAGCAAGGGATCTTTTATTTGCGCTTCCCACAGGCAGGATAGCACAAACCATGGCCTTTGTTGAACCAGTTATGGATCACTGGTCGGTGCAAGTGGTTTACACCTACCCATTGAGCCTTGCGGAGCACTCACTCAGGGTTTGGAGTCGGTATCTGGATTAAAAATCCCATGCCTCGACTGGGATCCGAACCCAGTACCTACCAGCCTGTAGACCGATGGCCTGCCACGACGCCACCGAGGCCGGTCCAGGCACTTATATAGTTCAATACTAAAGTGTATTTTGTTTAACGACACCAATATTGTTCATTGATTTATTAATCAGCGGTTATTGGATATCAAACATTTGGTTTCTATAGTTCAATATTAGTATCAATAATAGTTGATGAATCATCGTCAAGTACAATTTCTATAAGAGGACTGCCACTGACCAGGCAGAAAAAGTTAGTTTTTTAACCATTGGCGCAGCCACACTTCTTTGTTCTCAACTACTAGTACCTTTTATATTTTCTTTCGCCCCATGCTATGACTCAGTGTGATTGCCCCTCTCCCACTCAATGTAGGTGCACACCAATAGAAATTCCCGTCTATGACTCAGTGTGATTGCCCCTCTCCCACTCAATGTAGGTGCACACCAATAGAAATTCCCGTCTATGACAATTGTGTTTAATAACACAACTAGAGCACATGGATTTATTAATCATCGGCTATTGGATGTCAAACATTTGTTAATTCTGACAATTAGTTTTAGAGGAACCCCGCTACGTGTTTCCATTAGCAGAAAGGGATATTTTGTATGCACTTTGCCACAGATAAGACAACACATACCACAGTCTTTGTTATACCAGTCGGAGAGCAGTAGTTGAGACAAGAAAATCTCCAGAGAATACGTCCACCGAGGTGCGTGTGTGTGTGTCTCTGTGTGTGTGTGTGTGTGTGTGTGTGTCTCTCTCTCTCTCTCTCTGTGTGTTTGTGTGTGTGTGTCGATCAGACAATCGTTCAACAGACTGAACAAGATTCCTTACCCAAGGAGAAAGATGCGTCTTTTTGACTTTGTAAAAACAATGGGCGGGATTTTGCTCAGTTGGTTGAATGCTCGCTTGAGGTGCTTGCGTCGCAGGATCGAACCACCTCATTGGATCCGTTCAACTGATTGTTTTTTCTCGTTCCAACCAGTGTACCACAACTGGTCAAAGGCCGTGGTATGTGCTTTCCTGTCTGTGGGAAAGTGCATATAAAAGATTCCTTTCTACATTAAGAAAATGTGGCGGGTTTCCTCTGTTGGCTACGAATCAGAATTACCAAATGTTTGACATCCAATAACCGATGATTGATATATCAATGTGCTGTAGTGGTGTCGTTAAACAAAACAAACTTTCTGTAAAAAAAAAAGAAGATAAAAATCAACACAACAACAACCCCCCCCCCCCCCCCCTCAAACAACAACAAACAAAAGCCTGCCTCCTCTAGATCTCGTTACTCAGAACTCATTTGGCATTTAGACAGTTGGGCCAAGTGCACTCATGGATCGCTGTTATCGCAGTGATGATGTCAGGCGTTCGTGAAAGATGACCACATCCTGCCCCACCGCCATGAGTATCGTACCGTCATACAATTTCGATCGACATATGTTTTCGATATTTTGTTTGGAACTGCATGTATCGCGAGATTATGTTAGATATTACGTCACTATCAGCCTTCCATAAACTTTTTTCTCTCAATATTGAAAACGCTTCAAGTCAAGTTGCAATCTAATTAAAATTAGCTCCACTATTACATGTGGATCTAACAGCAGCCCGTTGGAGCTCATGTCCAGTTGACCTTTCATTCGACCAATCAAAACTTTACTTGCATAATCATGCCAGTGATTTGAAAAGAATTTGAAAACATTCGGGATTATGCCGAGGGTATACGAAATGATTCGGGTGAATTACTAAGTATGCCGGAAATTAATTTCAATATAAAATTTTATATAAAATTCGTTTCAAAACGAAAAAAACAAAACAAAACAAAACACCATGATGGTATAGCCATAAAATCTGTTTATACCAGTATACAATCCAGAGTTTATTACTGCACTTTTCCCCCTATTTTTTTCAATGTTGAAATAGACCAACAAGTTCGCCTATTGCATAAATAGTCTCGGCCGATATTTTTAGAATTTGTATGCTCCCGAATAACGCTATAAAAGGCGAAGTGTAATTGGTCGATATTTAAATTGTTATTTATAGATGAAATGTCACTTGGACATGCGAGTCCATGCAATGCTGTTAGATCTACTGGTATATACCAGTAGAGCTAATTTTAATCAGATTGGTCAAGTTGCCAACTTTATGTTTTAATTATAATACCATAAATAGTGTGCATGTTATCAGTTTTTCGTAATGCAATATTTCGGTACTAATGAAATGCCTCACATAGCGAAATCCAGGTATCACAAATCCCTGCAAAGTTATCGTCTGCAACATTGACATCTGACCTGCCAAAGTTAGACCATATACCACGTGATCATTACACTTAACAATCAAATTTATGGAAGGCTGGTTGGGTTACCTCTTATGCCATTCACAGCAAAGTTCTTTTCGGTAATTTCTGGTGGGGGCATGTTTACATGTGCATTTATATTTACTGGTTTGGTGGAATTATATTTTTTGAAAATATGTAGTTCTGTACCTCTGTCAGAGTACTTAAGGTGACAATCTGAATTTTGGTGTCCGTTGATACATAGAACAAGAGAATTAGACATTAAGCTATGACGAAAACATAATGCAGCTAGTTTGTTTTGGAAAAAAACTTGGCGTTCATGGGAAATGATCACTGTGTTTTACAATAAACTAATGTGACTTGAGAAAGGTAAAGTATTATTGTATGTACGATGTATTGTTTTTATTATATTAAAATTGTTTTGCTTGTCGTATAATATCGAAAACATATGACGCCAGGATACATGCTATAGTTAGTCGTCAAGTCTGTTGTTATATTAAATACAGTAAAACTCTATTATTAAGATCAGTGATTTTATCAGCGATTTGGTTTTATTAAAAAGCTGCATTAATTTTCATCAAAGTGCTTGAGGGAAAGCGATGTTGCAACACAGATGCGATTTAAAAAAATATTCAGTGTCTGTGTCCCTTTGACTCTGTCATGTACATGACACTTAATGTTGTCTCAATTGCCACTCATAAATAACATTAAAAAGAGTTTATCAAAGATACGGATTTTCCCACTATAATGTTTTTCTCGTTTTGATTATCCACGTAATAAAGGTCGCGAATATATAGCTACTTACACAGATAGTCTGCTTTGATTGTACCGGCTTTTATATGTTTGTAACAGCTGATGTCTACAGACGATAAGCAGTGCATTAGACGTCTATCAAAATATTCAAATTCAGACCTCGGTACACCGAAATAACGATTAAAACGAGCTTACTCTCTTGCTTATCACGCGAAGCACCGCTGAAGTGCTAATAATCCCAAATGGTATTTTGTTAATGACGGCGAATGTGTTGGCGTGATTCGCGCGGATTGGTGGTGTTTTTCTAAACAAGGGACCGATCTACTTTAGACCGGCCATAACGACGGCCGACAATCCCAGACGGAGTTTTCGCCAATACTCTGACATCCCTTGCTGTTAAGTTAATTTTTCACTTGACACAGCTGATTAATTCAGCCAATCGTACTAATGGCCTACTGCCACTGTCGATCGGTCTTTTCCGTTCTGTCCACTTTCCGTGCCCTCGTGTAACTGGCCAGACAAGGCAAAGTGTCATGGGACGAGGCACACACGAGCTTGTTTCGACAGCCGCTCCCTCAGCGAAACGGGACCAGAACTAACAGGAATCAATACATGGCCCATTCTTAAATAACAACTTCATTCTGGAGCTTTGTGAAAAAAATCGAATTCATGTATGCAAAAACGAAAACAAATACAGCGCACTTAAACTCATCACACGTATATTTGAGTTACTGTAGGCAGTTTCAGTTACATCGTCAACATTATCATTACCAATACGTTGTAAACAGCCCTGTCTGAATTTTTACTATTATTATTATTATTATTATTATATTATTATTATTATTATAACACCTGAAAGCGATATACATGTATTTTACTAATTGAACCCGTCAATCAAATGACTGGTCCATTTGTGTTTTACTAATTGAACATGCACCTTGAACATAACTTTTTAAAGAGCTCTATGTAGGTACACCTTGTAGCTATATGATAACCTGAATATCTAATAGATATCTATGTATCTATGTAATTTACTAATTTATCCAATATCACCAATCAGAACGTCTTAAAGTAGTGTATGTGTACTTTACTAATTTAATTTTTACATTTAACATATCAGAACGGCTTGAAGTAGTGTATGTGTACTTTACTAATTGATTCTTTACATTTATCATATTAGAACGGCTTGAAGTAGTGTATGTGCACTTTTCTAATTGAATCTTTACATTAAATTGTAACATATTAGAACGTCTTGAGGTAGTGTATGTTTAATTTACTAATTGAATCTTTGCATTTAACATATTAAAGCCGCACACCCTAGTTCCATCCAGCGAAAATAAATTATAATTTGGTTAATTTACAAACCTGTAACACACTTAGATCACGTTTTTATCAAATGGAGTGAAAAAGCAGGTTTTATATCGATAAATACCATGGGAATCCCCATGTCCCAATTGCTTGAAATAATTTTGAAAGTTAGTATTCTGATGTCACCGGTAGATGTCGCTCGAAGCACAACAATGCCTACGTCACGACAAATTTCACAGACTTGGGGTGCGTTCGTTGCACTTTTCCTGGACATGTTCCAACTGTTCTGTCCTGGTTGTATCCCCTCTCCAGATATCGTAAGACTTAGCAAAATTATTGGTTTTAAGGGTTTGTAACGTTTTGTATTGAGACACTTACTTGTCTGAACTTTATTGTTACTGAAAATGTTCACGAACTGTGAAGAAAAATCTCACAAATGAACAACAACAAATCGGATGTTGATTGCGCGAACCGTGCACGAGAAAACAAACCGAACCAAAATGATAACGGTCACGTGATATACCAACGTCTGTGACATTGAAATGGAAATATCCCCTCTAAAAATAGATTGGACCTCGCTTGCTTAACGGTTTTTTCTCGACAGCACGTCTTGTGAAAAAATGCTAAAAATGCATTTCGTGGTTTTACAAACATCAGGATTACCAAAAAGCACTTCAGGTGAATGGAAATGTGTATTCTAAATAATAAAATGTAAGTAAAGTGCAATTTTATTTGTGAAAAATGGGGTTTAGTAGCGAAAAACAACGCCGTAATGGTTAACAAATAGCCGTAACTAGGTTGTGTCCCTTTAAAACTTCTTGAAGTAATGTATGTGTAGTGTACTAGATAAATATGTTTATTTATCACTATCAGATCGTCTTGAAGTAGTGTATATGAACCCGTATTCATTAGTATAATATTAGTATTCATATAATAGTGCATATATAGTTTACTAACTGAATCCGTATCACTTTCAAAATTATTTATATGTAGTTTTTAAGTGAACCTTTGTCACTATAAAGTTGTGTATATGTACACACTGGATCTGTGTTACCTCCAGGACATCTTATTCTTAGTGTTCACACACCACTGATTCAGCGTGTATAAGCACCGTATGTGTTTTATTCAGTAGCCTAAGCCTGCATCACCATTAAAACATTTTGAAAGGTAGGCTATGTCATTAATTGAACCTATTTTGTCACCAGGGTATCTTAACAGGCTGAACTACCTATTGAACCTACTTTACTGCACATGTTATGAATAATAATTTATACATCACTTCCGGTCTCGTTATGATGATTTTGTTTTTGTTGTCAAAACTGTAGGTGTATCCACTTCGTATAACTATTACATATTACATGGTTATTATTAAATATTTAATTATTAAATATGTTTTTCTTTTCTATTATTGTTGATTCATTCTTTGCGACTGCTATATCAAAGGCCGTAGTATGTGCTGTCTTGTATGTGGGAAAGGGCATATAAAAGATTCCTTGCAGTTCATAAAATGGAATGGAAAAGAATAGAATAGAATAGAATAGATGCTTAACGACACCCAAGCACGAAAAATACATTGGCTATTGGGTGTTAAACTATGGAAAATGCAAATGCTGCTAATGGAAAAATGTAGAGGGTTCTTCTGAAACTGCGTTTCAAAATGACCAAATCCAATAGACGATGCTTAATAAATCAATGAGCATTAATGGTGCCATTAAACAAAAGACATTTTAAACTTTTGACTGTTAGTAACAAAGCCTAATGTGATTTTACGACATGGTTTGTAAAAGAAATATAAAAAATCCTTTGGATTAGCCAAATTTACAATTTTAGAAATATTAATGTTTGTTGAAAATACATGGTAAATTGTTTTATGTAAGAACAAACATATCAGAGTAAGGGCAACAGAAGACTTTTACATGACTGTTAATATTTCAACCTAAGATATTTCTTCAAAATCAAACCAAAAAAGTAAAATGTAATCAAGCTATCCATTTCTCATTTGAGATCCAATAACCAGAAGACAAACCCTCCCACAGACGAGTACAAAGAAATGGGGAAAATAGAACGTTTTAGCAAACAACTGTGGTCCTGGTAGTTTTTGTAATTGCCACGAATGATAAATTGCTAAATCCTTTTAACTAAAATTGTTTTTACAAAAAAATAAAGATGAAGCAACAGATGACATTTTTCATCCTTTCAAAGTAGGCAGAAGCTAGTCCTAAATAAAGTAATGCATACAGGAAAATACGAGCAAACGGTCTTGTGACAGTCAAACGGTCCAAGTTAATTAAAATTTTGTTCTAAATTATTTTCGTGCTTATATCCACATAAAGTTCAAAGAAAAGCTGTTCTGGGCACAATCATTTATCTGAGCTGTCTGCCCGGGACAGAGATTAATGGTTAGAATGAATGAATGAATGGATATGTAACGACACCCCAGCACGAAAAATACATCGGCTATTGTGTGTCAAACTATGGTAAACGCAAATCTAAAGTGATGATCAACAGTGTAAAGAACTGTGTAAAAATACAAATATCACAGATATATAATATTAAAATTTAGAATAAAAGTCAGTATCACGTAAAAACTGCAATAAAGGTTTTGGATGGAATCGAAATGATTCCATCACATTTCCTTGTCCAAATAAATCTTTTCGAGTTGCTGACAAATGCTTACACTCCACCAAACTGTGTCGCACCGTCAGAAGCCACTGACAGTGCTCACACTGAGGTGGAGGATCTTTCTTCAAGATAAATGAATGGGTCAAGTAAGTATGACCGATGCGCGCACGACACACGTCTACCTCATCCTTCCTGCACTGTCTATAGGAGGACTGCCACTCTCCCGAGACTGGCTTGATAGAATGAAGCTTGTTTGCAATCGCACCGTCCCAATCATGTTGCCAAGTCGAAAAGATAAATCGTTGATATTATGTTTAAAATCAGTATAAGGTACACCAACCCTGGCATGAGGCAAATCCAAAGCAGACTTGGCAGCAGAATCTGCCTGTTCATTACCCCTGATGCCAACATGAGATTAATGGTTAGTGTTTAGTGTTTAGTGTTTAGTGTTTAATGGTTAGTGTTTAGTGTTTAATGGTTAGTGTTTAGTTGTCAGTGAAAGAGACGTCAGTGTGGTGCTCTTACACCTCACAAGTAAGTCGTCAAAGTTACACCAAAGTACACCACCTACATGTAGTATCAGATCAAAGTTCGAGGTGCACCCAACTGTTCATTGAACAGATAAGGCTATCAGTCCTGCCATTGGTGATAAATGTGACACGGTTTGTTATACAGTGTTGTTTTATCTGGCCAGTAAATTGCTGTAATTTAATTTGAACTAGTGTCACTGTATTCACTAGGTGGAATTTTTTTTTTAGAGAGGGTACTAAAATCTCTGTAATCTGAACGACAAAACTGCTATACATGATCAAGACCATATCTCTGCACAATGAAGAGTCGAATGGAAATTTGGCAAAATAGTGATTGATTCGGTCATTCGATGAATCTCTATCTATTGCCTATATATTGTGTAACCCCAAACAGCTGGAACAGCACACATCCTTCTGAAGATATGCATTATGGCCATACATTTTATGTTCTTCAGCCAGTCGACTGTAATGAGCAATAATACGAGTCAACCCTCTTCCCACCTGTCGTTCACTGAAAGTAACGTATTTACTCCAGCCACGTAACGTATTTACTCCACACAGTAACGTATTTACTCCCTGATGACTCCACCCATCTCGTAGATAACAAACTGTCACACCAAACTCCTCACTTGTCACACGATCACCAGTCTCTACACGTCTTGGTCAGAACACTCTCTAAAAAAATATTATTATTTAAAGCTCGTCTATACCTTTAATTGTCGTTACAGATACGACACGGGATAATACAAATTGTCTTTACTTCCATGTAATGATGCATGGAACCCACTTCACTTATTAGTGAAGCTTGTTGTTCAAAGGCATCACGGTATCGGGTACTGGCAGTGTTCGACAAATATTTAAGAAATTCACTAGCCCCCACAGAAGCCTTGACTAGTGCCCTATGTATTACAG
Source organism: Gigantopelta aegis (assembly GCF_016097555.1). Classification (NCBI taxonomy): domain Eukaryota; kingdom Metazoa; phylum Mollusca; class Gastropoda; order Neomphalida; family Peltospiridae; genus Gigantopelta; species Gigantopelta aegis. Next base: position 114,126,344 of record NC_054702.1, read on the forward strand.
TAAAACAGTTGACAGTTTCCAATAGCCTAGACCAAACATTCACCGAGAGCTAGTGAATGTTTCGAACCCTGGTACTGGGTCCCAACCCAAAGCGAGTTGTAACATCTCAGTGTGAATGTGTAAGGCCAATACACCGACCTCTCTCTGCACTACCAACCAACCTACTGTCTTTGGTATTCACCCCACATTACTGAGGTGTGAGGCCACCACACCGACCTCTCTCTGCACTACCAACCAACCTACTGTCTTTGGTATTCACCCCACATTACTGAGGTGTGAGGCCAATACACCGACCTCTCTCTGCACTATCAACCAACCTACTGTCTTTGGTATTCACCCCACATTACTGAGGTGTGAGGCCACTACACCGACCTCTCTCTGCACTACCAACCAACCTACTGTCTTTGGTATTCACCCCACATTACTGAGGTGTGAGGCCACTACACCGACCTCTCTCTGCACTACCAACCAACCTACTGTCTTTGGTATTCACCCCACATTACTGAGGTGTGAGGCCACTACACCGACCTCTCTCTGCACTACCAACCAACCTACTGTCTTTGGTATTCACCCCACATTACTGAGGTGTGAGGCCACTACACCGACATCTCTCTGCACTACCAACCAACCTACTGTCTTTGGTATTCACCCCACATTACTGAGATGTGAGGCCACTACACCGACATCTCTCTGCACTACCAACCAACCTACTGTCTTTGGTATTCACCCCACATTACTGAGATGTGAGGCCAATACACCGACATCTCTCTGCACTACCAACCAACCTACTGTCTTTGGTATTCACCCCACATTACTGAGATGTGAGGCCACTACACCGACATCTCTCTGCACTACCAACCAACCTACTGTCTTTGGTATTCACCCCACATTACTGAGATGTGAGGCCACTACACCGACCTCTCTCTGCACTACCAACCAACCTACTGTCTTTGGTATTCACCCCACATTACTGAGATGTGAGGCCACTACACCGACATCTCTCTGCACTACCAACCAACCTACTGTCTTTGGTATTCACCCCACATTACTGAGATGTGAGGCCACTACACCGACATCTCTCTGCACTACCAACCAACCTACTGTCTTTGGTATTCACCCCACATTACTGAGATGTGAGGCCACTACACCGACCTCTCTCTGCACTACCAACCAACCTACTGTCTTTGGTATTCACCCCACATTACTGAGATGTGAGGCCACTACACCGACATCTCTCTGCACTACCAACCAACCTACTGTCTTTGGTATTCACCCCACATTACTGAGATGTGAGGCCACTACACCGACCTCTCTCTGCACTACCAACCAACCTACTGTCTTTGGTATTCACCCCACATTACTGAGATGTGAGGCCAATACACCGACATCTCTCTGCACTATCAACCAACCTACTGTCTTTGGTATTCACCCCACATTATTGAGGTGTGAGGCCAATACACCGACCTCTCTCTGCACTACCAACCAACCTACTGTCTTTGGTATTTACCCCACATTACTGAGGTGTGAGGCCAATACACCGACCTCTCTCTGCACTACCAACCAACCTACTGTCTTTGGTATTCACCCCACATTACTGAGGTGTGTGCCATTACCCAGGACACCGTGCTTTAACTTTAATTGGTTTTAAACACGGAATTTAATTGAAATGAAATGAAATGAAAGAACCTAAAATGTAAATGAATACAAACCATTTTGGTGTAACCAGATATAACCGTGGAAGAACACGGGTAGGTGGTAGTAGTACTGGTACTGATTTATGTCCCCGTCTATCTGGTTCTCCCATTTGTAATAGAAATTGATGTTTGTTGCGTTCAGTAAGAAAAATAGTTGTAAACTATTATTTCGTGTCGAAAACGTGTCGAAAAAACCCACATTTAGTATATAAACTCTCATGAAGAGAGAAAGAAAAATGAGTGATAATCAGTGATTTTGTCTACGAGTGCAGTGTGTCAACTCTTGAGTTTCAGTATCAATTGCCTGCACAATGCAAATCTCGGTTTTTGGAGATCTGAATGTCAGTAGATATTTTTTGCTTTGTGTTTTTGTTTAATAATTCCACAGAACAGGTGTCACACTGATGACACTTTGATATCTCACACATCTGCGTCGAGCCACTTCTAATGAAATAATGGAGGTTCAGATAAAAGATCACGCGAAATTAAAATCCCATGCAAAATTAATTTCCTTTGTGTTAAATATAAAACATTTAATAAAAACACATTCATTATAACACTGAGTGACAGTCTTGAAGTCTGTAGCTTAAAGAAACTAATCTGAGTCTATTAAGCCGACATTATATTAAAATACGCATAAGTGTGCGAGACAGGGGTTGGGGGCGTCTGCAAATCTTTTAATTTGAGCAGAAACGATGGAGACATTCGGGCGTATTAATGATATTTCATGTAAAATGCATAACCTGCCCCCTACAAAAATGGGAGCCCGCACGCCTTTGAATATACGCACATGTAATCCATTTGGGTAATAAAACTTATTATAAAGGTTTAAAATTTAGGCATTATATTAAATATATTTGAGATTCACTTAGACCCACTTATTTCACAGTTTATTTTGGTGTTGGAGTGAGTAAGTAAACTTTTTAAAGGAAGGGGCAATTAGGGGCATTTGGGCTGGTATGGTTATTCAACGATATATAATGCACATTATTGTTTAATATCAACAAGTATAACCGTATAGCTAATTAATAAAACGGTTAAATGTGACGGCTAGTATATATTTTGTACCATCCCGGTGAATACGCCCTCTGGCGAGCTGGTGGTTACGTAATACTTAACGTGTCACGTCAGGAATTAGTCTTAGAACTGAAGAAACAAAACATGCCTGATTTTTGCGGATGGATCGCAATGTTCTGTAATAATATCCATCCCAGTAAACCAGCAATAAGTATATATTATTTTTCAATACAAAATAAACCATCATTGTCAAAGTGTCGAAATAACTGTATTATGTTTTGTCCCTACATTAACCCACGTACTGAAATGATAATCGGAGTGTTTTCTTAGTTAATTGGTCTTTTTTCTCCGTGACCGGTACCTGTGGTTCCTGATTGGCAGGTGTATATTTTGGACGGTCACCAAGTAAAGGTGTCTAGACACACAAATAAATACGTGCACGTTTTATAAAGATCACAGGGTGTTGTGGGGTAGCCGCGCGGTCACCCATAAATGATAATGGACATTATCAGCCGTCCTGCTCTATTACTGTAAATAGTTAAGTGAAACCATTGATTAAGTAGACTTTCCCATCTAAAATCACAAAACTGACCAATTACGTAGTCCCAAAGAAAAGAAAATTATCACTTGGGTATCGTGAGTGGTAATTTTTACTCCAACGTCCAATAGACCTAATAATATGCATTTGTTCTTTGGATTTTTTTAAGAGGCTAAAAATATTATAACCCCATTTCGTTCTATTAATGCAAATTGATATATATGTAGTTAAATAGTTTATTATATTATAAAGTCATTTATGTTGTTTTACATGTGAGGCTGATAAAAGCGAAGCGCCTTGTCGTAAATGACTGCCTGTGTTTACACTGTGCATACTGGAGTTGGTCGGAGCTGACGTCACTTCGCCCCAAGCTAGAATTCCTGACGCGCAGAAAACAAAAGAAAATGGCTGCCCCCAGTTAGCAGGCATACTCACGGTTTTTTTATAACTCTAAAATTACGCGTTTTTCATTTCATAAAGTGTCAGTATGTGTTGGTCGTCCGGGTATGCATCTTTCCAGCACATCAATCTCATATTTGAGTTGACCCTCCCTTTAACATGTCCATACACCACAAAGGTTTCAGGCATGCCCATCCCGGTCTTAACTTCTGACTTTCGCCAGTGACTAAGTCCGGGACAGAAAGGTTTGGTTTGGAAGAAAATACTAAATTGTTACGAACGAAATTAGAAGGCAAAAATTCATATTGGTTTACAACAAACTTTAGGGTGACTAGAAATGGACTGAATATATATTACTCAGATATGTATATTCTAAGCAAGAAATGAACTTAAAATCTAGTAACCCTAAAAGAAGGCTTAACTCCCCACCCCCCAATCAAGTATGGAGTATATAACACAAACAAGAAGGAAACAGATAGACACTAAGCACAAGGTTTATTGTCACTTTGAACTCATGGTGACAGCGAGATCTCACGAGAGTACAATCTGTAAACCACTAACATATAACTTTACATATCGAGACCAAACATATAACTTTACACATCGAGACAGAAAGATTAAAAAAGATAATGGCTACAGACTCGGGAACGAAAACTCCTTTAAAATGTTATATTTGGCAGCCACACTATAATAAATACATCATTGTACAGGCATAGAATAGTTTCCGTATCTCCCAGTCATTAACTTTGAGAAAAAGTATATGTAGATGACGCAAAAATATGACAAAATTGCCTATTTGGATGCATTTTGAATGAAGTGTCCAATAAAACTAGGAATTTATTTATTGTGTGGAATGGGTTCCTCATATCCATATAATGTGTAAAGAATTTCAAAATCTTGGATAAACTGTATATGTAGATTAAAAATTGCCCCTTCATAGGTATTTTGGCGGCCATATTGGATTATAAAAATGAATGAAGTGTTGGATCATCCTAGCAATTTATTAAACAGTCATCTTGGACTTATATGCAAATTAGGCATATTTCCCCCATGGAGGATTTTGGTGGATGTTTAATATGTTGTGCCCTGAAATGAATTTTGATGAAAAACAATCTATTGCAATTTGTTTTGGGATTGCCAGAAAATATTTTAAATTAAGTAGACTATTCCAGAATAAGCCAAGTCACCTAAATATATAGTGATGGACTAAAATATATGTTAAATTATCCAGTTTAAAATTCATTACTTTTTGCGTCTGTTAAACGTATCAATGTCGTGTGAACATTTTAGGCTCATTTTGACAGTTTGTTTATGAAATTAATTTATCATGACACCCCCCCCCCAAAAAACCCACAAAAAAAAAAACAAAAAAACAAACAACAAAACCCCCCCACAAAAACCCCAACAAAACAAAACAAAAACAACAAACAAAACAACCCCCCCCCCCCCCCCCCCCCCCAAAACTACGTTTCTTTTGTTGTCATAAAAGGTTGCTTCATCTGGTTAGTACATTTCTTCAATATATGTTTGAAATATGTGGGGACTTTTTAAAATAGGATACAATTATTATGTGGAACTATGTCAGTAAAAGACTCGTTCCGTTATGTCTGGAACTAGCAATTTAACCTCATTTTTATAATTTACTTTAAAGGTCAGGGGTAATCAGGTTGTAGTACTTTTATCCACGGTGAATGATTATATTGATGGAAATGCTGCTGTATGTAGCAAATTTAGCCACATATGTTATTATTGTCGCCTATGGGATTTTATTTGGTAACATGCATCCTGTGTAATTGTAGTTGCATTATGGCTGTGACTGAGAATGCACATGTAATTAGGATACACGCTGAAATAATGACACTATAGTGTGCATAGGTTTGTGCGGAACTATTGTAGTAAAAGAAGCTTACCGTTTTGTCTTGAACTAGCAGCTTAATCCCATGTTTTTCTCATTTACTTTAAGGGTGAAGGGTTGTAGTATTTTTTGGGTTAATATCTAAGTATGTTAATGTAGCAGTTTTAGCCAATATGTTACTATTGTTGTCTGTGAGATTTGATTTGGTGGCATGCATCCCGTAGTAGCATTGTTGCTGTGACTAAAATGCACTTCCAGTTAGGATTCACGCTGAAATTGTGACTACGATTAGTATTGACGTCTATATCAACATAGGCGAATAATATTCGAATTAGTTAACAAGTGTTAAACTAAAAACAAAACCCCAACAACAACCAAGAGAAAAGAAGAGAAATCCCCAGAACACGTCTGAGTTAAGAAACTAAGATTCGTTTTGGCACATGGGGTCAATAATAACATTAACGTCACCGTTTTTTTAAAAAGTATGCACTGATGGATGCTCTTTTGAGACAGTAAAACATTCCCGACAAAAACTATGTTCAGATTATTAGAAATCATTCTTGTGTATGGTGATAACGTCGACCTATTGGCTTTTCTCCCAAACCAGTAGCGTTTCCGGTTTCATTAATTTAAATTTAACTTCGCCTACATTCAAGTGAGTATGTGAGATTTAACTGTCGATAGAACGTTCGTCTAAGGCGCTTGGGTCTTACGATCGAACCCCATGGACGGAATCACTGACGTTACCCCACGTCTCAACCAGTGCCTCACAACTGGTGTTCTAAGACTGTGTGTGGTGTGTGTTATCCTCTGTGAGCTGGTACATATAAACGATATATGCTAACAGAAAAATGAAGCGGTTTTTTCTCTAAATTTATGTCAGAATAATCAAATGGTTGACATCCAATAGCCGATGATTAATGAATCAGTGTACTATCAAGTTGATAAACAAAGCACGCTGTCTTGAACGTACACCCTAGTTATCTGTTAACTTGCTAGTGATAAGGGCGGAAGAAATGTTTTATTTAATAATGTACTCAACACATTTTAATTACGGTTATATGACATATGGTTGATGATTATTTATACCCGACAATGTAACAAGTGACCCATATGCCTGTATGAAGGGGAGGGAGGGGGGGGGGGAGGGGAGTTATAAGCTCTAGTGATGGGCACAAGCCAGATTTGTAGAGTAGAATAAAACAAAAGTATCCTACATTTTTGTCTCCATGTGGGAGAGGCTGTGCCTCCACCCGTCCCCTACAGACCCGACCGCCGGCTCAGTGTTGGTCAACCTATCATGCACAACAGTGATTATTTAAAACTAAACTCAGCTTGTGACTGCGCAGTGACAGTTGTGTTTTCCAGCATGGCTACCTAATGTTCTCGCGGGGCCGGCCACATCTGCATAACGCCAAATGATGGCGAAACGCACGATCACACTGGACGGCACTTCACTTCTTTAATATTCGTCTGCTGAAGCGTATTGGCGGAATATCACATATCGCTTCTCCTGCGCTTCCACTGTGTCATATAGATGCAAATGGCATCGATTTTTCTCTTAACGTTCACGTTCAGACTTGGAGTCTGAAGCAAATCTTCAGTTCATGTAGGTTTGAGGACGTTTTTCAGTTCCGCTCAATGACCATTTTCTTTATGTTCCTCCAGAGATCAACCGCCATCACTAACGGCGCAGTGAAGAGCGACTGGTCGTCTGTTGGGTGCTATCTGTCATCTGTGTACAAACGCAGTGTGGCGGAGCAGGGCCATGGTGGTCAGTGTACCACGATAAGCGTTAGTCTTCATCGATGTGAGGTGTTCTACAGACAGAATTAATACATCATGTACAGTTCAGTCGTCAGCATCTATATAAAGGTTACGCTTGATAATATATGTAGCAGAAAAATGATAAGATAAGCATTAAAAAACACATACACACATTATAATAATGAATGACTTAGGTGTTAAAATAATGATTAATCACGAGGAAACGATTGGTTAAAGTTTTCTCTGCCGTGATACAGCGAGAGTAATAAGTCAAACAACAAATCGATGGGAGGAAAAGAAGAAATGAAAAAGAAAGAAAAAGTAAAAAAGATGCTTAAAAAGCGTTCAGAAGATATTTAATGTATTTAGGAAGTGCGTAATAAGACATAGAAGCTGTGAACTGCGACATTAGCAGCTGCCACAGATAATCGCATTTTGGTCTCCTCTCGGAATACGCTACATCACATGCTGTCGGTTTTATCACATTTATCACACCTATAGTAGACGAAACTCGGTCAGTGTATTTATGGCAATTTACTGTCGGTTGTAGCAACTTGCGAGTTAGCATTACACGTATTCACACCTATTGTAGACGAAACTATATCTGTGTGTTGTAATCTACTGTCGGCTGTAACAATTTTTGAAGGTTAACATTACACATGTATGCATGCCTATAGTCGGAGAAACTCATTCTGTATGTGGCAACTCTGTCGGTTGTAACAATTTGTGAAAGTTAACATTACACATGTGTTCACACCTATAGTAGACGAAACTATATCTGTATGTGGCAATCTCCTGTCGGTTGAAACAACTTGTGAAAGTTAACATATACATTTTATTCACACCTTTAGTCGGAGAAACTCCTATCTTTGATAAAAGTCGATTACTAACTGGTCCAAGTAGTGTGGCACCAGCTTGTTAACATATTGGAGGGGGGGGGGGGGGGTATCTATATTTGTTTTTAAATAAAGGGCAATTCCACGGTAACTGACGCAACATTTTAACGTCTCAATTATTATTATTTTTAAAAAGTATTCAATAAAATTCTTAAGAGTGTTCTTGATTGAAATAAATATGTTGTGACAAAGTTATGTCAAAAGAAAATGTCATTGCATACAATCTCAGCACAACTACAATTACAAATGAAGTGTGGGTAACTGACGCAATAAAAAAAAGTAACTTGTATTTGACATGTCTGTGAACTTGCCAAAATTCTCTGAATCTGAAACATCAAGTTTTCAGGTATATATAAAAATGTGTAGTGCACAGGTAATCTCTGATTACTAGAACAAAAGAACTAAGTTTTCTACAAGGAATTTTGTATTAACTTTTTTATTAATGGGTAACTGACGTACCACTAAAAGTAACTGACGCAACATTTGCGAATCATAAAAACTAATAAGAACATATTTTTAAAAGAAAAATATTTGTCTTTGGCAACTGGTTCATCTAGATTGTAAGAAATATATACATTTTAAAAGAGAATTAAAAAAACTAACAATAGGGGCATGTTCGGGGTGGTGGGTTAGGGGTGAACCCATTTCCCAACCCTATCCCTGCTCAAAGCAAATTATTATTATTATTATTTTAATATGCATATACATGCATTTGTCGTGATGAATTTTACTTGTAGAATGCAAGAAATTGCATTTTAGGACATCGGGTTCTCGCAATTTTCCAAACCCACCCGCAGTAACTTGGGCAGTTGCACCCTTGATGCCTGCCAGTCTAAATCCCCACTCCCTTCAAAATGTTCTGCACACATGCCTCAACAATGAGACACCAGCTTACGTTTACATGTATGTCTTGATTGGAAGTGTAATGATTTTGTTTTTGCAATTTCCAAGTATATATATATACTGCATTCACTTTTTTTGTTTAATTTCACTCTATCTTGCTCCATTTTTCACTATTCTCTGTTCTTTTCCCTCTCCAACCTCTTTCTGTCTTCGTTCAAATGTGCTTGATTCTCGTTCATTTTCTAGGTTGCTGTCTTGGGAGGTATTCTACTAAAACATCAGCAACTTGGGGATATTTTCAGGAGTAGTAACCAACTATTAAAAGGGAAATCTCATAGTTGCATAATACATTTCCAAAAATTATTATTATTATTTTATTTATCTTTTGAAATGTAAAGATTATTCCTTGAATTAAATTACATGCCCATAAAATATTACAACCAAATAACTTAAACAGTTCTGTAAATGTATTATGCATGTGTTACAATTAGCTCACACATATCTATTATCTGTAGACACTGACTGTGTTTGAGACAGCAAAACCATTCGTCTTAATTTTAAAATTCGAGTACTGTTTCTGTTTTTACTAACTTCAGTCTTCTGACAATAAATACATTATCACCGCCATGTGTATTCTACATGGAATAAATTAAACTGCCTGTGAAATATAACAGTTTCGCCAGTCTCCTTTGGGGAATAAAATAATTCTGAACTTAGTTTTGCCACAAAGCAATTTGCAGCTCATTTTGCAAATTGTGTACATTGAACTGGCTCCTATAATGGTCTCTATTTAGGACCTGCGCGTAAGAAGACACCATTGTATGGCAGTTGGCAGTTCTTTCAACCAACGGTAAATCTCTTTAGCATTAAAAGAGGTAATACATTTTTCTATTGATTGAATATACCATTGTATAAGCTATGTGTTAAGACTCTCCATTACGATTTGTATTAGTGATGAATTATTGTACAAGAGATGGGTTAAGGGTAATAAAGGTTTTCCAGTTCATTTACTAAACGACTTGTTAACGTGAGCCTATCACAGTAGTTCAGCAAGAAGAACCGTACAACGGGAGAATGAATCTTGGCACTTTGTCGCGAGAAAGTGTTAATCCCATAAAGACGTTGATGGGTTTATCAAAACAGGACTCGAATTATACATTCAAATAACGTATCTTAAAATCTAGCATGCTGTACTAAGTCTTGCGGATGTATACACATGATGTTACTCACTGCAGATTGGATAGGATTAAGAAGTATTAGCACATATCAGTTGAATTGACCTCGCATTAGAATAAGGACAAATTTATTTCATTAATTTAATTAATAGAATTAAAAAAATTTAATACTTTTATCAACATAATTTTTTTCTCTCCAGTAATGAGTATTTTAACGAAGAGTAACTACATTCAATACTTTAATGCGTTTAGTAGCAGTATAATTGCTAAATTAATATGACACTAGAATCAAATGACTGGACCGTTGCTCTATGTCAGGTGTTAATGGTTAATTGGGAGAGAGAGAGAGAGAGAGAGAGAGAGAGAGAGAGAGAGAGAGAGAGAGAGAGAGAGAGAGAGAGAGAGAGGAGTAGCAGAGTTGGAAGGGGAATTAACGTACGCTGAAGCTTTATTATTTCTTAAAAATATGAAGAATAAAAAAAAATCGTGGTTCTGATGGATTTTCACCAGTTTAAAAAATTCTTTTGGCTTGATATGGGGCACTTTGTAGTTAGAGCCTTCAATTATAGTATTCAATAAATGTCATATGTAAAAAAACCTAGGCATCATAACCTGCATACCAAAAAGCAAACAAACCTAAGAATTGGAGGCCACTCACCCTTTTAAATTATACTTATGAAATAGCATCTGGTTGCATTGCAGTTAAGATGAAAACCGTGATGGACAAAATTACTGAAAAAGATCAAAAAGGATTTATAAAGGGAAGATATATAGGGGAAAATATACGGTTGATATATGACATTATGCAATACACAGAAACATATAAAATGCCTGGTCAGCTATTATTAATCGATTTTGAAAAGCCGTTTGACTCCTTATCCTGGAAATTTATTAAAAAAAGCTCTAAACATTTTTAATTTTAAGTGTTCAATAAAAACCTGTATACAAACACTGTATAAAAATTCAGTTTCAGGTGTAATCCAAAATGGACATCTATCAGAAAGTTTTGCGTTATACTGAGGCTGCAAGCAAAGCGATCCGTTATAGCCCTACATGTTTATATGTGCAGAAATACTTGCCATTTTAATACGCAATAACAAGAATATTGAGGGAATTTATATTGATGAAGAAGAATATCTTATTTCGCAATATGCAGATGATACTGCTTTTATTTTGGATGGATCTCCTGAGTCACTGTACGGCACACTTACTACTCTAGACTGCTTTGCAAAAATGTCAGATTTGAAGCTAAATTATTCTAAATCAAAAGACAATATGGATTGGCAGACAAAAGTTCTCAAATGAAGTCTTTCATCATACTAGATGGAAATTAGAATGGGGTTCAACTAAGTTTAAATTAAAAAAGATATAGTTAAAGATAACTTTGAACCAAAAGTATTAGAAATGGAAAGTACAATGAACATCTGGAGTGCACGAACGTTGACGTTATTAGGCAGACTCACCGTCTTAAAAACATTACTAATACCTAACATAATAAATTTACTAATCTCATTACCAACTCAATCTGAACAACTAGTCCAAAAGTTAAATAAAAGATTTTATAGTTTTATATGGGAAAATAAACCAGAAAAAATGAAATGTGAAACTATAATTCAAGATTATCAAAACGGAGGATTAAGAATGATTAATATTTCAATCTACATAACTGCTTTAAAATCAACATGGATAAGAAGACTACTTACATATGATTAAAAATGATACATCTTTTTTCATCCATCACAAATGTATCAATACAGGATTTAATTATATATGAGGATCAATTTGTTAGTAAGAAAATGCAAAAATATAAATAATCCTTTTGGAAAGCTGTTTTTGAATGCTGGAGAAAAATTAAATGAGAAGAAATCATTGAAAGTATAGAAGACATAGTTGGTATCAATATTTGGTACAACAGTAAAATATTAAAAGATAAAAAAAAACATTTTCTGCAAAAAGCATGCCGAAAAGGGAATTATTTTTATAAATGATTTAATTGGTGTATATGGCGGCTTTGTTTTTTTGGTTTTTTTTATAGATTATACGTCTTTAATTAAAGCAACAAAATATTTTATTGAAAAATATGGAAAATTAAATTGTCAAACTCTGGATTTTTTCCCTAATTATAAACCAGTTTATCCCCAAAGTTAAAGCAGATTTCAAAAGAGAAACAAGGTTGCAAGGAGCAATATAAACTGCTATGCAATACATCAAAAATTCCAAAATCACAATTAAAATATCAGGAAAAAGGTTTTAACTATCCATTAAGGGAATGGAAAATATATTATAGCATACCCTTTAAATGTACCAGAGATACAACTTTGCGGTGCTTTCAGTACAGAATATTGGATCGAATACTCGCAAACTAACTATTTTTATATACTATTCACTATATAGATACCAATAAATATACTTTCTGTAATCTGCTGCCAGAAACAATGGAACACTTATTTTATGATTGTCATTTTGTTGAAGAACTATGAAAATCTATTGCAAATTGGATAACAAATACTTTGGGTGAACATATTACTTGTGATAAACATATCGTTATCTTAGGTTTGCCTAATGAAGCAAATAGTAGTGTAGTAAATTGAATGATTATTAATATAAAATATTATATTTATTCTATAAAAATGCAAAAACAAAAGTTGAACTTACAATCACTACAACGGACAATTAAAAACAAATGAGAATTTCAAAGGTGTACTCTGCTTAAAAACTCTGAATACGAATATTTGGGAAAATATTGGAAGAAATAGTATAATTTATTTATTGACAATGTTTCATGAACTGTTTCAACTGTAGTTGAACATACTGGCTCAGAGACAAACATTAAAAGAGAAAATTTGCTGTACCCGTATTTTTTTCTGTCTCGTCTGATATGTCTTTTTTCCCCTTGCTTCTTTCTCTTTTTTTTTTTGCTCCCAGAAATAATTAAAACTAATTACTAACATGTATTAACACTGATGTACATGGATATTTGGGGTGTGTGGGGGTGTGTGTGTGTGTGTGAGAGTAGGTGAGTGGTTGAGAGCTTTTTTGAATGCAGTATATGTTTATGGGTACATGTAAATATTCTGTATTGTCCCCAGAAATACTTGACAGTTTCAGAGTTGAGGAGCCCTGAGCTCACTGACTTGCAAATGTTTTAAATATATTCCATGTATACTGAGTCAAATTAAAAACTTCACAATCTAAAATTTGAATAAAGTCAATGAGTGTTGAAAGCAGGTATTTTTCAGGAATAAATATTGTAATGGCAATGTCTACACTCCATTTGAAGCCCATCACAGCCCAAGTGACCCGATCCATAGCACGTGCACAGCACCATTCAGGAAAAAAGTGGTTTTGCACGTGCCACTAGTCACGTGACTACAATAGAACACGTGTTTTCATCATTACTTGCTCACAATAGTCTGACACAACGAAAACACACATTAAAACGATATTTGTTACGACCTGTTTCGATGCCACGCCTCACAAATGTGCAGCATGAACGTGCCGTCGGCATGTTACACGCGGGAACTTCAGTAGCTGACGTTGCAAGGGCGTTGGGTTGCAGTCGACGGGCAATTTATGATCTGCGGAAACGATCCGAAATCAGCTGCGAACCGCTCAACTCCACGCACGGTGCCCATATGTTGGACCCATTTTGACCCAATTTCATCGATGTCATCGTCAGCTGTGGGCACAACGCCACAACGGAATGGAATAGAGTCGTGTTTAGCGATGAATCAACATTCACATTGCTACTTGCCGATGGCAGGCACATGGTTTGGAGACGACGTGGTGAACGTCATTATCGGTGTTGTGTCAGTGAATTTGACAGATTCGGAGGTGGAAATGTAATGGTTTGGGGTGCTTTCTGTGAAAATGGCCGTTCTCCACTTCTTGTCATCCGTGGCAACCTCAACGCTGTTTATACCGCGACCAGGTGCTGGCCCAGGAACTTGTACCCTTCATGACAGCTCATGGTCCAGGCTTGATCTTTCAGCATGACAACGCCAGACCCCACACGGCCATCTTGACAAGTGATTACCTCAGGAACGTGGGCATCAATGTCATGGATGTGCCTTCAAGGTCGCCCGACCTGAATCCCATCGAGCACGTCTGGCATGTGCTGGGAAGACGCCTGCGCACTCCCAGGAACCCTCAACAGACTTTGCAGGAACTTCGTGCCGCAGTAGTGGAACAATGGCGCCGTATCCCTAATGCAGTCTTACACGCATCAGGCAGTCGATGAGGAGGCGTTGCATTGCAGTTGTGGGTACACACATGGATAGCATACACGCTACTGAACCTGTGATTTCATCAGACGACCCTGCTTGTGAATTGCCATTTTGACTGTTTGTGGTTTTGACGAATGCTGTGGGCGCATCGAACAGATTTTTGACTCAACATTTATTCCTATTCTTTCTTTGGACGTCATACAATAAAAAATACCTTAATTAAGACGTTCCTTTGTCATATTTGCTAATTAGCCAAGATGAAACGGTTGCGAACTTTTTAATTTGACTCAGTATATATACAGAATATTTACATGTACACAATGTTCATGTTCAAAACATATATTGCATTCAAAAACTCTCTCATTCACTCACCTACTCACCCCCTATGTATATATATATATATATATATATATATATATATATATATATATATATAGAGAGAGAGAGAGAGAGAGAGAGAGAGAGAGAGAGAGAGAGAGAGAGAGAGAGAGAGAGAGAGAGAGAGAGAGAGAGAGAGAGATGTACTGGTCTTAAAACTCGCCATTAAAGTCCACTCAGGGTAGGATCAGGTACCGGGAAACGAACCCGGTGTAAACGGAAAACACGTCCGTAGCAATGCAAGTCCTAGGACTTACATATCCCGGAATGATGCTGGTCTGCCTCCCAAGTTTGTCTTTGAAACAAGGAAACCAATAATGTCCTGCATTTTAATTACTCATCAGAAGGATTTTAGTATTCACAACTGACTGGTTGTTAAGCGAAATGATTAGCACACCAGGACGCCTCATTGACACACACGAACAGCTTGATCAATACGAGACAGGCCAAGTCACCCGACAGCATGTAACCCGAGTGAAATATGAACTAGAAACTAAATGAAATTCCCCTCGCTGTATATCACGTTTCAAACCGATGTCAGTGTGTGGCATCCTCTTGATCACTTCACTGACCTGCGGATAATCAGACGTGGCAGTCCTGAGAGTCGCCGTTAGTGAGTCACAGTGTGTCGATACTCACTGTTAGTCAGTCACAGTGTATCAACACTCGCTGTTAGTCACATTGTACTGACACTCGCTGTTAGTTAGTCACAGTGTATTGACACTCGCTGTTAGTCACGTTGTATTGACACTCGCTGTTAGTCATTAACAGTGTATCAACACTCGCTGTTAGTCACATTGTATTGACACTCGCTGTTAGTCACATTGTATTGACACTCGCTGTTAGTCACGTTGTATTGACACTCGCTGTTAGTCACGTTGTATTGACACTCGCTGTTAGTCACGTTGTATTGACACTCGCTGTTAGTCACATTGTATCAACACTCGCTGTTAGTCACATTGTATCGACACTCGCTGTTAGTCACATTGTATCGACACTCGCTGTTAGTCACATTGTATTGACACTCGCTGTTAGTCACATTGTATTGACACTCGCTGTTAGTTAGTCACAGTGTATCAACACTCGCTGTTAGTCACAGTGTATCAACACTCGCTGTTAGTCACAGTGTATTGACACTCGCTTTTAGTTAGTCACATTGTGTTGACACTCGCTGTTAGTCAGTAACAGTGCATCGACGCTCGCTGTTAGTCACAGTGTATCAACACTCGTTGTTAGTCACATTGTATTGACACTCGCTGTTAGTTAGTCACAGTGTATTGACACTCGCTGTTAGTCACGTTGTATTGACACTCGCTGTTAGTCAGTAACAGTGTATCAACACTCGCTGTTAGTCACATTGTATTGACACTCGCTGTTAGTCACATTGTATTGACACTCGCTGTTAGTCACAGTGTATTGACACTCGCTGTTAGTCACAGTGTATTGACACTCGCTGTTAATCAGTAAGAGTGTATCAACACTCGCTGTTAGTCACGTTGTATTAACACTCGCTGTTAGTCAGTCACAGTGTATTAACACTTGCTGTTAGTCACATTGTATTGACACTCGCTGTTAGTTACTCACAGTGTATTTACACTGGCTTTTAGTTAGTCACATTGTATCAACATTCGTTGTTTGTCACATTGTACTGACACTCGCTGTTAGTTAGTCACAGTGTATTGACACTCGCTGTTAGTCAGTAACAGTGTATCAACACTCGCTGTTAGTCACGTTGTATTAACACTCGCTGTTAGTCAGTCACAGTGTATTAACACTTGCTGTTAGTCACATTGTATTGACACTCGCTGTTAGTTACTCACAGTGTATTGACACTCGCTGTTAGTCAGTAACAGTGTATCAACACTCTCTGTTAATCACATTGTATTGACACTCGCTGTTAGTCACATTGTATTGACACTCGTTGTTAGTCACATTGTATTGACACTCGCTGTTAGTTAGTCACAGTGTATTGACACTCGCTGTTAGTCACAGTATATTGACACTCGCTGTTAGTCACAGTGTATCAACACTCGCTGTTAGTCACATTGTATTGACACTCGCTGTTAGTTACTCACAGTGTATTGACACTCGCTTTTAGTGAGTCACAGTGTATTGATACTCGCTGTTAGTTAGTCACAGTGTATTGACACTCGCTGTTAGGCACATTGTATTGACACTCTCTGTTAGTTACTCACAGTGTATTGACACTCGCTGTTAGTCAGTCACAGTGTATCAACACTCGCTGTTAGTCACATTGTATTGACACTCGCTGTTAGTCAGTCACGTTGTAGTGACACTCGCTGTTAGTCAGTCACAGTGTATCAACACTCGCTATTAGTCACAGTGTATTGACACTCGCTGTTAGTCAGTAACAGTGTATCAACACTCGCTGTTAATCACATTGTATTGACACTCGCTGTTAGTCACATTGTATTGACACTCGTTGTTAGTCACATTGTATTGACACTCGCTGTTAGTTAGTCACAGTGTATTGACACTCGGTGTTAGTCACAGTATATTGACACTCGCTGTTAGTCACAGTGTATCAACACTCGCTGTTAGTCACATTGTATTGACACTCGCTGTTAGTTACTCACAGTGTATTGACACTCGCTGTTAGTGAGTCACAGTGTATTGACACTCGCTGTTAGTTAGTCACAGTGTATTGACACTCGCTGTTAGGCACATTGTATTGACACTCGCTGTTAGTTACTCACAGTGTATTGACACTCGCTGTTAGTCAGTCACAGTGTATCAACACTCGCTGTTAGTCACATTGTATTGACACTCGCTGTTAGTCAGTCACGTTGTAGTGACACTCGCTGTTAGTCAGTCACAGTGTATCAACACTCGCTATTAGTCACAGTGTATGGACACTCGCTGTTAGTCAGTAACGGTGTATCAACACTCGCTGTTAATCACATTGTATTGACACTCGCTGTTAGTCACATTGTATTGACACTCGTTGTTAGTCACATTGTATTGACACTCGCTGTTAGTTAGTCACAGTGTATTGACACTCGCTGTTAGTCACAGTATATTGACACTCGCTGTTAGTCACAGTGTATCAACACTCGCTGTTAGTCACATTGTATTGACACTCGCTGTTAGTTACTCACAGTGTATTGACACTCGCTGTTAGTGAGTCACAGTGTATTGACACTCGCTGTTAGTTAGTCACAGTGTATTGACACTCGCTGTTAGGCACATTGTATTGACACTCGCTGTTAGTTACTCACAGTGTATTGACACTCGCTGTTAGTCACATTGTATTGACACTCGCTGTTAGTCAGTCACGTTGTAGTGACACTCGCTGTTAGTCAGTCACAGTGTATCAACACTCGCTATTAGTCACAGTGTATGGACACTCGCTGTTAGTCAATGACAGTGCATCGACGCTCGCTGTTAGTCACAGTTTATTGACACTCGCTGTTAGTCACAGTGTATTGACATTCGCTGTTAGTTACAGTGTATGGACACTCGCTGTTAGTCTCAATGTATTGACACTCGCTGTCAGTCACATAGTGTATCGACGCTCGCTGTTAGTTAGTCACAGTGTATCGACACTCGCTGTAGTCACAGAGTGTATCGACACCCGCTGTTAGTCACAGAGTGTATCCACACTCACTGTTAGTCACAGTGTATCAACACTCGCTGTTAGTCACAATGTATTGATACTCGCTGTTAGTCACAGAGTGTATCAACACCCGCTGTTAGTTAGTCACAGTGTATCAACACTCGCTGTTAGTCACAGTGTATCGACACTCGCTGTTAGTCACAGTGTATCAACACCCGCTGTTAGTCACAGAGTGTATCAACACTCGCTGTTAGTCACAGTGTATCAACACTCGCTGTTAGTCACAGTGTATTGATACTCGCTGTTAGTCACAGAGTGTATTGACACTCGCTGTTAGTTAGTCACAGTGTATCAACACTCGCTGTTAGTCACAGTGTATCAACACTCGCTGTTAGTCACAGTGTATTGACACTCGCTTTTAGTTAGTCACATTGTGTTGACACTCGCTGTTAGTCAGTAACAGTGCATCGACGCTCGCTGTTAGTCACAGTGTATTGACACTCGCTCTTAGTCACAGTGTATTGACACTCGCTGTTAGTTACAGTGTATGAACACTCGCTGTTAGTCACAGTGTATTGATACTCGCTGTTAGTCACAGAGTGTATCAACACCCGCTATTAGTTAGTCACAGTCTATCAACACCCGCTGTTAGTCACACAGTGTATCCACGCTCACTGTTAGTCACAGTGTATCAACACTCGCTGTTAGTCACAGTGTATCAACACTCACTGTTAGTCACAGTGTATGGACACTCGCTGTTATTTACAGTGTATTGACACTCGCTGTTACTTACAGTGTATTGACACTCGCTGTTACTCACAGTGTATTGACACTCGCTGTTACTCACAGTGTATTGACACTCGCTGTTACTTACATTGTATTGACACTCGCTGTTACTCACAGTGTATTGACACTCGCCTGATGAACAAGGTCTATTCATTCATCAGACACAATATTAATAGAGCCACCAGTGTAGCCGGACTCGTATTATATCGTTGATATTCAACCTGATTACAGCTTGTCTCCAAAAACATCAGCATGCGCACCCACCCACTTAAGGTCAAAGACACACACACGCACACAGCGTCACACACACACACACACACACACACACAGAGACACACACACATACAGACACACACATACATACAGACACACGCACACACACACACACACACACAAACACAGTGTGACACACACACAGATAGACACACACACACATACAAACACACGCACAGTGTGACACACACACACGCACACAGTGTGACACACACACACACACGCACACACACACACACACACAAACACAGTGTGACACACACACAGATAGACACACACACACACATACAAACACGCACATAGTGTGACACACACACACGCACACAGTGTGACACACACACACACACGCACACAGTGTGACACGCACACACAGAGATAGAGACACACACACACACACACACACACACACACATACACGCACGCCAAAACCCACAAATGCTTCATCCCTAACATAAGGATATCTACCAACAATTTCAGCTTGATTTTCTAAACTGTGGCTGTTTGGTGTTCAACACACCAATATTTCCACCATCTTGTAAACTGTGGCTGTTTGGTGTTCAACACACCAATATTTTCACCACATTCTAAACTGCGGCTGTTTGGTGTTTGACACACCAAAATGTCCACCACATTCTAAACTGCTGCTGTTTGGTGTTCAACACACCAATATTTCCACCACATTCTAAACTGCGGCTGTTTGGTGTTCAACACACCAATATTTTCACCACATTCTAAACTGCGGCAGCTTGGTGTTCAACACACCAATATGTCCACCACATTCTGAACTCCGGCAGCTTGGTGTCCAACACACCAATATTTCAGCATCTTGTAAACTGCGGCTGTTTGGTGTTCAACACACCAATATTTCCACCACATTCTGAAATGCGGCAGCTTGGTGTTCAACACACCAATATTCCCACCATCTTGTAAACTGCGGCTGTTTGGTGTTCAACACACCAATATTTCCACCACATTCTAAACTGCGGCAGCTTGGTGTTCAACACACCAATATTTCCACCATCTTGTAAACTGCGGCTGTTTGGTGTTCAACACACCAATATTTCCACCATCTTGTAAACTGCGGCAGCTTGCTGTTCAACACACCAATATTCCCCCCATCTTGTAAACTGCGGCTGTTTGGTGTTCAAAACACCAATATTTCCACCACATTTTAAATTGCGGCTGTTTGGTGTTCAACACACCAATATTTCCACCACATTCTAATGTGCGGCAGCTTGGTGTTCAACACACCAATATTTTCTCCATCTTGTAAACTGCGGCTGTTTGGTGTTCCACACACCAATATTTCCACCACATTCTAAACTGCGGCAGCTTGGTGTTCAACACACCAATATTTCTACCATCTTGTAAACTGCGGCAGCTTGGTGTTCAACACACCAATATTTCCACCACATTCTAAACTGCGGCTGTTTGGTGTTCAACACACCAATATTTTCACCACATTCTAAACTGCGGCAGCTTGGTGTTCAACACACCAATATTTCCACCACATTCTAAACTGCGGCAGCTTGGTGTTCAACACACCAATATTTCACCATCTTGTAAACTGCGGCTGTTCGGTGTTCAACACACCAATATTTCCACCACATTCTAAACTGTGGCTGTTTGGTGTTTAACACACCAATATTTCCACCACATTCTAAACTGCGGCAGCTTGGTGTCCAACACACCAATATTTCAGCATCTTGTAAACTGCGGCTGTTTGGTGTTCAACACACCAATATTTCCACCACCTTGTAAACTTCGGCTGTTTGGTGTTCAACACACCAATATTTCCACCACTGCGGCTGTTTGGTATTCAAGACACCAATATTTCCACCACATTCTAAACTGCGGCTGTTTGGTGTTTAACACACCAATATTTGCACCACATTCTAAACTGCGGCAGCTTGGTGTTCAACAGACCAATATTTCCACATTTAGTCTAGACAGACAGAATACCTCTTCCACTACATAGGATAATATGAAATAGCACGATCCATTGTAAGCGATTGATCCTACGACTCACGGCACCTCGCTCAAGTGCTCTTCCAGTACTCTACATTCCGCCCCGCCCGTTCTTGGTAGACATAGATGGGTAAAGATGATATAAATATTCTCTGTACAGCACCAATCAATAATGGCTGGTATCCAATAACGCGTATGCCCGCCGCTTTCTTTTGCTCAAGCACCGCACCTCTGTGCCATTATTTAGTGAATCTACTTAGCAACGAACGAAGTTCAAGTTTACGGCAATTTGTGACATCGTTTCATTGCACGATTCAGCACGTCGCAACATAATTGAGATTTCTGCCGTTTCCATGCTTAAGACTGCAGAAGGAATTTCTGGCATATGGGAAGCATCGATATTTGGAGATATTGGTTAGGAATAGGCTGAACTTATAGCCACAGATCTCCGAGTAGCACTAGTATTGGCCACACTACTGCCACTAATTCTTATAACTTTCTTTGATTGTGTACACTAAGGTTTTGTCGTACAAACTGTAGTCTGTTTGACTTGTCCTCGAGTTAAACAAATAACTTCAAAGATCTTTAATCATTCGGAACAAGCACACGTAAGAGTCAAACAGAGAGTGAAACACAAAAAGCGCTATTGGTGTTGTGACGGAAAGTGATAAAACTCAGCGTATTTGAAATTTATTTGTCTGATATTAGTTTCTTTTTCTTCTTCGAAAGTGTCACGAGTAGGGTTAGCTGGGGGCTAGTGTTATGGGATATCCATGCATAAACTAAGCGGAGTGAGGAGCAGCGCTTCCTGTGTCAAGAGAGACTGCAGCATTGTTTGGTTAGTCGCTGCAAGGCAGCCGGGCTGGATCACGTCTTCTTAAGCACCGGCTTCGTTTATTGGCGAATTCGTCAATGAAACATTAATTGATTCGTTATTTGGCTAAAAGCACAAATATCCCTCCGTGATGAACAGAAAGCAAACCCAATGCCGCTATACTCAAAGTCTTTGTCCATTTGTCGTCAGAAGTTTACTTTGCTGTTTTTTCTGCTAAGCTCGCGGCTCGAAGAGGACTGCTTTAGACGTGGGGTGAGTACGCCAACAGATTTACACCTGTCTTCGTTCCGCTCTATCAGTTACAGTTTTTTTTTGTATCCACGAACCCTAAATCTACCTTATTAATGCTATTTGTTTTATATCAACGAATCATACACGTGACTTATTCAATGTTAATAGTTTATATTGATCAACAAATCATAACTGTATCTTACCAAGTGGCAGTTGTATACAAACGAATTGTAAATATAACTTACTATGTGCCTCTTTTCTTTTATCAATAAGTCATAAGTCTACCTTACCAAATGCGACTTTTTTGTTTACGAATGAATCATAAATACACCTAAGTGCCACTTCAGCTTTTATCAATGAATCATTAATATACTTTTACTAAGTACCACTCAGTTTATATCAAAGTATCATTGATATACTTTTACCAAGTGTCATTAATTTCATTTCAATAATTATAAATGTACTTTGATTAAGTACAACTAATTTTATATAAAGGAATCATAAATATACTGTAACTAAATGTCAATAATTTCTATTAATGGATCATAAGTGTATCTTACTAAACGTCACATGATATGAACGACTAATAAACTTACAAATCTGAAAACTATGTAATTGTGACACCTGAGGAATTCGTCTTTTTACAAGATGTGTCAGTGTATCTTTTTAGAAAGCTAATTCTGTTACGGACAGGGATCTCAGTCTGTCTGGTATTGTATGGTATCGCATGGCATTGTATGTTATTGTATGTTATTGTATGGTATTGTATGGTATTGTTATCGATGTTGATTTGAAACCGAGTCTGCTAAAATACAACGATTACACATAGCTAGTGTCAGTTTTACTGTTAAATAATTATGACCTCCAATCTACGAACAAAGATGTATTTCGCATGTATGCTATATATTTTATACATATTTGCTTGGCAACGGACCTGTATGACAGTAATTATCACTAGTGTATTAATGTGGTAAAACTGTAACGTATTAATGATGGCTGCCTGTGGAATTGGACCAAGACATCAAACAGATGTGTTCTCAAAGACTCCCTGGTCCACAATACCAACTACATCCAGACATCTCTTGAGGTTAGGGGCGGAATCTAGCTTAGGCGGTAGAGCGCTCACTTGCGGTGCTTCGGTCGAACGATCGAATCGCCTCGGTGGACACATTCTATGATTGTTTCCCCCCGTCTCAACTAGTGCTCCACGACATGTATATCAACGCTCGTGGTGTGTGCTATCCTGTTTGTGGGATGGTGCTTATAAAATATACCATGATGCTAATGAAAAAATGTAGCGAGTTTTTTTTTGTGCCCGCTTGCAACAATTACCAAACGTTTGATATCTAATTGCTGATAATTCATAAATTAATGTGCTCATACGGTCAAGTTTCGATATATATATATATATATATATATATATATATATATATATATATATATATATATATATATATATATATATATATATATATATATATATATATATATATATATATATATATATATATATATATATATGTATATATATATATATATATATATATATATATATATATATATATATATATATATATATATATATATATATATATATATATATATATATATATATATATGTATATATATGTATATATATATATATATATATATATATATATATATATATATATATATATATATATATATATATATATATATATATATGTATATATATATATATGTATATATATATATATATATATGTATGTATGTATGTATATATATATGTCTGTGTGTGTGTGTGTGTGTGTGTGTGTGTATATGTATTTATGTATATGTCTATATGTATATCTATATGTATATGTCTATATGTATATGTATATGTCTATATGTATATTTTAATATTACTTTTTCTTATTCAATGTCCACCTTTTTTGAAGACGTACTTTCGTCACTTCCTTACAAGAAATCATACATCGCTATTTTGAACTAATTTAGATAAACCGATATTTCAACTAATTTAGATAAACCGCTATTTTCAACTCATTTAAATAACACGTAGCACCCTCTGTTGCCTAAACCGCTAATGTCGTCTGGACGCCTAATGTGGCACCGGGGACCACGAGACGTCCTCAGTGCCGTTCATGGGTTGATAGTAATCATTACTTGTATGTTTTCATCTTATGGATGTGTCACACCATGGGCGACAAATTTAATTTAAATTCTAACTTACATCCAGAAGCCTTCAGAGTGTGCTATAAACAACAAGCACAGTATACGTTGAGTAAACTCAGAGCATACATGATATTAAAACACACCACATGTACAAGTTGTGTCTTATAAAATAATACTAATACTAAAAGAATTATGTGCCCAAGTCAGCCGGCATCCTGACTAGTACGACTCGATGACTAATATGAAGTATTTAACTACAATGTATTGTGGATTCTTTAACTATGTCACTATCATCATTATTATTCAGTCAATTATTTCTGGTAGATTATTGTTCTTTTCTGTTCTGTATCCCTTTCTTTGCTAATCTGCAGTCTCTTTTTGACAGTGATTATTTTCTAGTTATATGTTTCAACTTTCATACCTAGCTTCACGTTAACTCTTGCCTACTATCGAGAATTCCACACGACTGAAAATAGCCCTTCATTCACTATGGATTCGGCCAGAGAATTGTCCATCTCACCAACTTGACGATTCTCCTGACTGTTTAGCTGATTGTCTGTGATTCCCCAACCGTCTCAACTCTCTTGTTTTATTTAATGAAGTCACGAAGCGGCCCCGTCAGTGTTTCATACCGTGTTCGCAATCCACGAGTCTACACACACGCAGTTGGTAAAGATGGCCGCTGTTTACTTCGAGCAGTATAGCAGTTATGACATTGTACTAATAGATAAGTCTCAGGCTCCAAATGGGATACAAACCCACTACTTACCTTTGTCTATAGTGATCGTGTGTCAGTTTAGATTTGTTCATAGTGATCGCGTGTCAGTTTAGATTTGTTCATATTGATCGTGTGTCAGTTTAGATTTGTTCATAGTGATCGCGTGTCAATTTAGATTTGTCCATAGTGATCGCGTGCCAGTCTAGATTTGTCCATAATGATCACGTGCCAGTCTGGATTTGTCCACAGTGATCGCGTGCCAGTCTAGATTTGTTCATAGTGATCACGTGCCAGTCTAAATTTGTCAATAATGATCACGTGCCAGTCTGGAGTTGTCCATAATAATTGTATGCCAGTCTGGATTTGTCCATAATGATTGTATGCCAGTTTGGAGTTGTCCATAGTGATCGCGTGCCAGTCTGGATTTGTTCATAGGGATCGCGTGCCAGTCTGGATTTGTCCATAATGATTGTATGCCCGTTTGGAGTTATCCATAATGATTGTATGCCAGTTTGGAGTTGTCCATGGTGATCGCGTGCCAGTCTGGATTTGTTAATAGTGATCGCGTGCCAGTCTGGATTTGTTCATAGGGATCGTGTTCCAGTCTGGATTTGTTCACAGGGATCGTGTGCCAGTTTGGATTTGTTCATAGGGATCGCGTGCCAGTCTGGAATTGTCTATAGTGATCGCATTCGGTAAATCTTTTTCTGGGGGTGACCAAACGGTCTCTAATTAATAGTGCGCTTAAAACATAGTCCAAACTCCAGATGTCATATGACATACAAAGCTCATCAACACAATAGAAAGTTAAACGTAGCGAGTCGAGTATTTGTAGCAAACAAAGTGACTTGGATTTGGATAATGCTATTCCCTATTTTGAATTGTGCATACGTTTTCATCTCTTTGGTGAAACGTGCACATTTTTTCATCGTTTTAGATGAAGTGACGGACTTGACAGCTGTGGTGGCTGTACTAATGAAATGTGCCACCGGTGAGGCAGGATATGCTCACCTTTCGTGAATACCTGATATCATCACTGTTTTGACAGCGATTCAGCATGTCAATACAACTGTACTTATTCCAATGAGCTCTGTTCTGTGATAATTTTGATATAGTAAACTAGTCTGTGAGTGGCAGTGCTCTTTTGAGCGTTGCAGGAAGGATATATTGTCCGGTAAAAGATCTCCTCAGGTGTGGATGTTCTCCTATAGACGAGATGCTAGGTATAGAATCAAGGAATAAACAACTAGTTTGCCAAATACCCATTCGACTCTGTATTGTGCAGCGATGCGGATAATGGTTTTGCAACAATTACTGAATGGGTTAGTAATGTATTAATTCGCCCTCAAACGGCGTGCGAGGGGGTATTATTTTCAGAATCGGGGTCAGTTTCGATTTCCTACGCATTGATGTAAAGATGCATTTTCTTCAGACCTAGGTAGAAACTATTATTTCGGCAGTCAGCAGCATAGGGAAATTCAACAGTATCGTGATTGGGAAATATCAGTGCGATCTTAGTGGTCATTAATCAATGACCTAACTCGTACTAATAAGTAGGGGGAAATGCAATTTGTCGTTTTGCTAACAGGTTTATTTTTAACGCATACTTCCATTATGTGCTTCTTATAGTTTCAGGTATATATTTAAAACATTATCCTCTAAAGTCAATTTGTCATTCACCGCAATTGGTAATCAATGAAAATTTCACTCTGGCCTAATATTTAATAGATCTGTAATCCTCTTTATAAAAATGCACTGATTTCATTGTTCGAAGCTTCTTGAAGAATTTGGTTTTAGTATAATTTGTTATGACAGGCATTGGAAGTTCTTACGAAGATGGTGTTTTAAAGGGCGTCATAAAAGGCAATGTTCTGTATATTTAGGTTTCACTTATAAAGCGATATGATAAAAAAGAGTTGCATTTAAAAATACTTACAAACACAAAATGTTACTTGGCAGAATTTGAGCCTACTGCACTGATTCGCCTGCCATTTGACAGACCGCGATCTTAATACCTCGGCCATTGGGAAATCCAGAAAAATGGAAGCCCAATTAACCGTAGTATAAGAAAGTGTGCTGCCGAACACTCGGTTGAAAACTAATGTAACAATTTGGTATTAATATAAAGCAACTGTTATATTACCACGAGGCTAATGACGCAGGCAGTGTAGCAAGGATATGCTGTATATTGTAACTATCACTTATAAAGCGATATGACAAAAAGTTGTATTAAAGAAATGACACGGCAGTGGATACAGTTATGTAATATTCTCTATATTTAACTGTCATTTATAAAACGATATGCTAAAAGTTGAATGCAAATACACAGATCAATGGGCACGGTCGCGTGACTGGATTGAGGGAAACGTTAATACGCTGTATACTAGTATTTTTGCTCGTTGGAAACGTTAATACGCTGTATATTTTAGCTGGTTGGAAACGTTAATACGCTGTATATTTTAGCTGGTTGGAAACGTTAATACGCTGTATATTTTAGCTGGTTGGAAAAGTTAATACGCTGTATATTTTAGCTCATGGAAACGTTAATACGCTGTATATTTTAGCTCCTTGGAAAAGTTAATACACTGTATATTTAGATCTTTGGACACGTTAATACGCTATATATTTTAACTTCTTGGAAAAGTTAATACGCTGTATATTTAGATCTTTGGAAACGTTAATACGCTGTATATTTTAACTCCTTGGACATGTTAATATGCTGTATATTTTAGCTGTCTCTAAGGCGAGATCATCAAACTATAAAAATAAAATAAAAATTAGAAAGGAATCACGGCTCGAAGGATACGGGCGTACGGCCGATGTTGACTTAGGAGATGGAAGCGATACTAATGATTAACCAGGCGTCCCGACCTCAAACTCTTTAATGCGATCATCGCAGTCCCTCTGGAACGACTGTATTGATGCATTTCATTGGGCTGTGTATAGCGGGTGAAATGGACATTTTTGATTTCAAGATACTTTATAGAAAATATCATGGCTAGGCGACGTCACTTTGTAAACGCCAGACAGGCGGGTAGGCAGTGAAATCCCGTGAGATCTCATCATTTATACGAACGAGACTTAA
This sequence comes from Gigantopelta aegis, assembly GCF_016097555.1. Classification (NCBI taxonomy): domain Eukaryota; kingdom Metazoa; phylum Mollusca; class Gastropoda; order Neomphalida; family Peltospiridae; genus Gigantopelta; species Gigantopelta aegis. The sequence goes on from NC_054702.1 coordinate 114,154,762, forward strand.
TCGCGGAGTAAGAGCGCATTATGATTAAATTTGCTGATGTACTATTATTGCCAGCACACTACAGTCATGTAAAAAATCTTTAACTGAAAAACCGATCACTTAAGTTTCGATAAATTATTATATCTTTGATTTATGCTATCAAGATAACAAGAGCGAATTATTTCTATGGCCAGCACTGAGACACACACGATGTCTGATACCAAGGTAATGAAAAACCCCAAAACAAACAAACTAAAAACTAAACAAAACCAAACCAACCAACCCCCCCCCCCCCCCCCCCCCAAAAAAAAAACAACAACACCTAACAGCTTTCACTTAAAATGTTTTAATTAAACACTTTGTTTTTCTTTCGGAAGAAATGTTTTATTTAACGACGCAATCAAACACAGTTTTGTCTACGGTTATATGGCGTCGGAGATATAGTCCATGGACCACACAGATATTGAGAGGAAACCAACTGTCACCACCCGTGGGTTACTATTTTCGATTAGCAGCAAGGGATCTTTTTTATGCACTGTCCCACAAATATATCACGGCCTTTGCTACACCAGTTGTGGAGAACTGGCTGGAAGAAGACATAATCACCAACGGGGATCGTTTCTAGATCAAGCGGGTATCAGGCGAACACTTTATCGCAATGCTACGACCAGCCTCCTTTTCGTTTCGAATCTGAACAAGACAGAACTCAGAAGAATGGAAACACAAACAGTTGTGTGTAGGACTGCACACGACAGAGTTCAGTAGAATGGAAATACAAACAGTTGTGTGTAGGACTTCACACGACAGAGTTCAGTAGAATGGAAATACAAACAGTTGTGTGTAGGACTGCACACGACAGAGTTCAGTAGAATGGAAATGCAAACGGTTGTGTGTAGGACTGCACACGACAGAGTTCAGTAGAATGGAAATACTAAAGGTTGTGTGTAGGACTGCACACGACAGAGTTCAGTAGAATGGAAGTACTAACAGTTGTGTGTAGGACTGCACACGACAGAGTTCAGTAGAATGGAAGTACTAACAGTTGTGTGTAGGACTGCACACGACAGAGTTCAGTAGAATGGAAGTACTAACAGTTGTGTGTAGGACTGCACACGACAGAGTTCAGTAGAATGGAAATACTAACAGTTGTGTGTAGGACTGCACACGACAGAGTTCACTAGAATGGAAATACTAACGTTTGTGTGTAGGACTGCACACGACAGAGTTCAGTGGAATGGAAGTACAAACAGTTGTGTGTAGGACTGCACACGACAGAGTTCAGTGGAATGGAAGTACTAACAGTTGTGTGTAGGACTGCACACGACAGAGTTCAGTGGAATGGAAATACAAACACTTGTGTGTAGGACTGTACACTGTAGAGCTTAGTGGAATGGAAATACAAACACTTGTGTGTAGGACTGTACAGTGTAGAGCATAGTGGAATGGAAATACAAACACTTGTCTGTAGGACTGTACAGTGTAGAGCATAGTGGAATGGAAATACAAACACTTGTGTGTAGGACTGTACAGTGTAGAGCTTAGTGGAATGGAAATACAAACACTTGTGTGTAGGACTGTACAGTGTAGAGCATAGTGGAATGGTAATACAAACACTTGTGTGTAGGACTGTACAATGTAGAGCATAGTGGAACGGAAATACAAACACTTGTGTGTAGGACTGCACAATGTAGAGCTCAGTAGAATGGAAATACAAACACTTGTGTTTAGGACTGTACAATGTAGAGCTCAGTGGAATGGAAATGCAAACATGTTCAATAAACGATAAAAAACCCCAAATAAACAAAAACATTGACATTAACACATAGGTCATAATATTAGCAGATCATGTTTAGTCAATGATGCGTCATATTAAAATAGCCCTTAAACATAAAAAAGACGTTTCGAAAGCCTTCAGGAATCGTTAAATATTTTAACGGAGATAAAACAACTGTTGTACCAGAAAAATATTGCACATTTTGAAATTTGCATATAATGCACAGACGTTTTGATATGTACAAACCAAAATCTGGATCAGAATGGATAAAGGTACATATTGCTCGAGTAGAGGGAATATTGATTATTGGAAAGTGGAAGTCATCCCTTTTGTCATCCAGCTTAGTTTAGAGACCAGTGTGGATTTCAATCTCTATATAGATCGAGGTATGAAACTGATTCCATAGGTTTCGGTAGCTTCTATTTTCAACTCTGATGAGGAAATCAGTGGAACAAACCACTATTGAACTTGTGAAAATGTCAAAAAACAACAAAGAAGAGCGAAAATAATAATTTATCTTCTCCTCAATAATTATAGCTTTATTCTACGCCATTCTTTAGAAACAATACTTAACGTCTGTAAGAATTAATTTGTGCGCAGTATACTATTGATCGAAGGCACTCAGCTATGTTTATTGTGATGAAGAAAACCTTATGTGTCTCCTAACTATCACTAATTTACTTGTAGACAAAAAAGAATCGCTTGTTCTGGTCATGATGTTCAGCCTGAACGATATTGCGATTTCAAATTGAAGCTATAGCAGCTAACAATTAACGAGGAAAATTAATATTTTTTAATATAAATTAAAAGTGTATACTTATGCTAGATTATAATACTGATGCACTTCTCTTTCGCGAACACTTATATTATTATAATAATTATATATATCCATATTTAACGACATATGTCTCTACTGAATTTGGTTTGTTGAAAAACACTTTACAGTGAACTTTGTATCCGACTACAATAAAGAATTACTGGACATTTCAAGTAGCAGACTGTCACACTAAGTTGTGTTGAAGGAAATACACTGCTGTAGTTTTATAGTGGAATAGAATAATTCACTCAGATTACCTTCAAATTAGATTATAATAATGAGAATCTGACATAGTTATGGAACAATATCTTGTGCAACACACTTTACTGTTTAAAGTTTGTTTTGTTTAACGACACCACTAGAGCACATTGATTAATTAATCATCGGCTATTGGATGTCAAACATTAGGTAATTGTGACTCGTTGTCATCAGAGAAAACCCGCTACATTTTTCCTAATGCAGCACTTTCCCACAGATAGAATAGCACGTACCACGGCCTTTGACATACCAGTCGTGGTGCACTGGCTGGAACAAGAAATAGCCCAATGTGCCCACCGACGGGAATCGATCCCACACCGACCGTGCATCAACCGAGCACTTTACCAGTGGGCTACGTCCCGCCCTTCACACGTTACTGAGTAAAGTAATAAACAGTATCTTCAGTAAATACTGATAATTCTACAGTTACAATGTTGTAACAGAAAAATCAACAGACTAAGTACGAAAGTCCAGCCCTCTACCAACTGAGCTAATAGGGAAATTCCCACTAGCTATTGCCAGTAAGAGCACTTAATACCAAAACTACTACATACTCCCCTCAAGTGAAGCTACGCCCTGGAGTTGTGGGCTACGGGCAGTTGAACTGTTACAGGTCCTGACTGGGTTATCATTGTATTCTTATGTTAAGAACACACCAAGTCTCTACGTTGGCTCCAAATGTAACAGCAATAAAATCAACCTCCATTGAGGGTATTCGAACCACAGACTCTCAGTACAAAAGTCCAGTGCTCTACCAACTGAGCAACTGCCAGTAGGAGCACTTTATACCAATACTACTAGAATGTACAGTACAGTACAATCTACTGATGAAAGTAATGTACAGTATATTATGTAGAATATTTTACTGATAATTAATTCTGCTGTTAGAATGTCTCATACAGTACACTTTACTAAGAAAAGTAATAAACACTATATTCAGTAGAATATTTTACTGATAATTCTACTATGATACAATGTCTTGTACATTACACTTTACTAAGAAAAGTAATAAACAGTATATTTAATAGAATATTTCACTGATAATTCTACTATCATACAATGTCTTGTACATTACACTTTACTAAGAAAAGTAATAAACAATATATTCAATAGAATATTTTACTGATAATTCTACTATGATACAATGTGTTGTACATTACACTTTACTAAGAAAAGTAAAACACACTATATTCAATAGAATATTTTACTGATAATTCTACTATGATACAATGTCTTGTACATTACACTTTACTAAGAAAAGTAATAAACAGTATATTCAATAGAATATTTTACTGATAATTCTACTATGATACAATGTCTTGTACATTACACTTTACTAAGAAAAGTAATAAACACTATATTCAATAGAATATTTTACTGATAATTCTATGATACAATGTCTTGTACAGTACACTTTACTAAGAAAAGTAATAAACACTATATTCAATAGAATATTTTACTGATAATTCTACTATGATACAATGTCTTGTACATTACACTTTACTAAGAAAAGTAATAAACAGTATATTCAATAGAATATTTTACTGATAATTCTACTATGATACAATGTCTTGTACAGTACACTTTACTGATAAAAGTAATAAACACTATATTCAATGGAATATTTTACTGATAATTCTAATATGATACAATGTCTTGTACATTACACTTTACTAAGAAAAGTAATAAACAGTATATTCTATATAATATTTTACTGATAATTCTACTATGATACAATGTCTTGTACATTACACTTTACTAAGAAAAGTAATAAACAGTATATTCAATAGAATATTTTACTGATAATTCTACTATGATACAATGTCTTGTACATTACACTTTACTAAGAAAAGTAATAAACACTATATTCAATAGAATATTTTACTGATAATTCTATGATACAATGTCTTGTACAGTACACTTTACTAAGAAAAGTAATAAACACTATATTCAATAGAATATTTTACTGATAATTCTACTATGATACAATGTCTTGTACATTACACTTTACTAAGAAAAGTAATAAACAGCATATTCAATAGAATATTTTACTGATAATTCTACTATGATACAATGTCTTGTACAGTACACTTTACTGATAAAGGTAATAAACACTATATTCAAAGGAATATTTTACTGATAATTCTAATAAGATACAATGTCTTGTACATTACACTTTACTAAGAAAAGTAATAAACAGTATATTCTATATAATATTTTACTGATAATTCTACTATGATACAATGTCTTGTACATTACACTTTACTAAGAAAAGTAATAAACAGTATATTCAATAGAATATTTTACTGATAATTCAACTATGATACAATGTCTTGTACATTACACTTTACTAAGAAAAGTAATAAACAGTATATT